>NW_017805990.1:1038960-1055670 GCF_001891065.2 Hippocampus comes
TTTTAAAAATAACCCTCCCAAACCTGCTTAGATAGATAGCATCAAGTGAACGTGTATTAATCCATACTTTATTATGCATTGATTCTATCTTTTAATTTTGCCCGGATTTTCTCCCAAAATGTATCACATTGATGCCTTTAAAGACGACCCACCAGCTCATTGTTTATTACCTTTTTTACTCGTTTTTATGGCTGTATAATGCTGAGTCACTTCGGATAATGGTACATTTATCAAAACTCAGAGCGGTATCCTTAAACAAGTGCCGGTGCTGAGAGGGGCAAAGAAGAACCATAAAGGTTCTGGAAAAAAAACAAAAAATCCAAGTTTAATTTTATCATTGACTTCTGTCACATGTTCGCTGGTGATTCTCGATAAGGAGTAGAATACATGAAGTATCTGGTCCCGGTGTGGATGATCTCTTGTCTTGCATGTCCATAAGATTATAAAACTTGATGGTTTAGGAGGATGTACTCAGCACAAAGAGGAGATGGCTCTTGAACTCAGCCATCCATTTTAATACTCCCATAAACGAATAGCCGTTCTGTTGAAAATGAAACATATCATCATTAGTGTGTTGCGTAGGTGGAGACACGATGAATCAGGCATATTAACTAACCACAATGTATTGTTTATTTTGCAGTGGATGCTTTGAGGTGAGTTACAGTGTTTCTCTTGACTGAATTTACACTGGAAGTTTCAATACCGGATAGTGACAACTAGGGACCTTTCACGTTTGAAACGGTTCTGTTCCGATTCTCTGTACCTGGGAATCGATACCGGTGTAACAGATTGACAAGGGTGGTCAGATCGGCTTGGCGGCCTGTGCCAGTTGATGTTACCTGATATGATTGGCTGGGAGACAGCATGATGGTGTCCACGATTGTGGTTGGCCCATTTTGAGGAAATGGAATTGTAGTTCTTCTGAGAAAAAAAAATGATGAATTTTGTAACAAAATCAATTTTTAGCACCTTGTTTAATTGTATCCTGGGTGAACTGTACAAATTGCATAATGTTAACAATAATGCTAAATGACAAAGTGAGTGGCTTAGATCACATCACATGGATGATTTTCTCCCGCCTGATAGTGCATGCCATGGTTCTGTTTTTGTTTTTCTCCAGCAGGTGGCAGATGAGGGAATTTCCCTCCAGCTAGCACACCTGCTGACAATCATAATCAGTGGTATTTTTAGAACTTCCATGATGCCATATCTTTGTTAGATTATTCGCCTTGCTCACGACTCTCACCAATTGTTGAATCTTCTAGATGTCTTCTGTTTCATGTTCTTAGTTTTTTGATCGCTGCATGATTTTTGCACTTACCTTAGTAAGTGTTTTTTTTTGTTGTAATTATTACTCATGGTTTTGTATTATATGCATTTTGGGGTTTCTTGATCTATTTATGGTAGCCCGGTGGTCCAATGGTTAGTGCGTCTACCTCACAGTACAGAGATACCAGGTTCAATTCCAGCTCCGTCCTCCCTCTGTGGAGTTTGCATGTTCTCCCCTGTGTGGGTTTTCTCCGGTTACTCAGGTTTCCTCCCACATTCCAAAAACATGCATGGCGGGCTGATTGAACACTCAAAATTGTCCCTTGGTGTGAGTGTGAGCGCGGATGGTTGTTCGTCTGTGTGTGCCCTGCGATTGGCTGGCAACCGGTTCAGGGTGTCTCCCGCCTACTGCCCGAAGACAGCTGGGATAGGCTCCAGCACCTTGCGCGACCCTTGTGAGGATAAGCGGATCAGAAAATGAATGAATGAATGATCTATTTTTTGACAAGTTTTTTTTTTTTTTCTTTCCCCAATGCAAGCGTTTTCTGTTCTCTCATTTTCCTGGTCGTGTACCAGCATCCTTTGTTCTACTTTGTTTGTCTTGCGACCTCCAGCGGATGTTGAATAAATGTTCAGAGTATAATATGCATCATTTTATTAAATATAATGCTGCTAAGAGCGTCACAATGAGCTTAAGAACCGAAGAAGGTAAAAATCTGAATTTACTGGACTTGACTCTACTCGGCTGTCGGCTTTTCAGTGTCCTTCGAAAATGTCCAAGGCAAACATCCGCATAGTGAGCGATCGCCTGACTGGGTGATTCACATTTATCAGAATCAGAATCAGAATCATCTTTATTGGCCAAGTATGTAGAACACACAAGGAATTTGTCTCCGGTATAACACGCTGCATTAGTATCATCATAAACAAGGACATGGCAAATAAGTATGGACGGACATTTCGTAATGTAAGTGAACCGTAGTGCGGTGGTACCACCAAGTGACAACTGTGAGAAAATGTGCAAAGTATCAAGCAGAGCTAAAGTGATCAGTGGTAGAATACAATACTATGACAGTTGTACAGGTGGTGCAGAAAATCACTGAACCATTTTAGAGTGACCAGTAGCAGTATTTTTTTGTACAAGAAGAGTGACTATGTCAGTGACTGTTTAGGGAGTTAATGGCTAGAGGGAAGAAGCTGTTTAAGTGTCTGCTGGATTTGGTGCGCATGGATCTGTAGCGCCTGCCTGAGGGGAGTAGCTGGAAAAGGTGATGGGCGGGGTGTGGGGGATCCAGGAGGATTTTCCGTGCCCTTGTCTTGATTCTTGCAGTGTGCAAGTCCTCAAGAGTGGGTAGGGCGGTGCCAATGATTTTTTCCGCCGTCCTAACTGTCCGTTGAAGTCTGATTTTGTCCTTTTTTGCGGCAGCCCCCAACCAAACCGTGATGGAAGCACTTGTTGTCGGTACGCAGACTCGTCGCCGTCTTTGATGAGACCGATGACCGTGGTGTCGTCTGCGAACTTTATGAGTTTTGACAGCTGGACTTGTTGAAGTGCAATTGTTTGTGTAGAGGGAAAAGAGCAGTGGAGAGAGGACGCATCTCTGTGGGGCTCCAGTGCTAGTGGTGCATGTTGATGATGTTGTTCTTCCCAGTCTCACCTGTTGTGTCCGTCCCGTCAGGAAGCTGAGGATCCACTGGCAGATCGTAGGGGACACACCGAGCTGGAGAAGTTTGGGGGTGATGAGTTCCGGGATGATGATTTACGTAAAACTATCGGAACACCTCATGCCCTGTGGGGCGAATGACGAGGACGCTGCATCGACACATATGTATCTATCTCCACGCATAGACACATACAGTAGAGGTCCCTCTTAGCCAATGGGATGCTAGGAAGATGCTCGGTAATAGCCAATGGCAGAGGAGCTATAAATATGTTGCGTTCAGTAAACTCGGAGCTGCGAGTAGCAGCCCATACTGTATTTTTACCTTTCGTAACTAGAGACAATATTTTCCTGTTGAGGCGTTTTGTAACTGGAAAATTTCGTATGTGGAGACGTTCGTAAGTAAAGGTACCACTGTATTCTTGTTATAATATTGCGCCTCGTGTGTCTGTGTCTGTAATAAAGGAATCCATTCATTGTATAGTTTTCAGAGAAAAGATGAGTCTGGAAGTTAAATAAATTCTCTCACAAAGCCAAGATGATATACAGTACATGTACATTAGTAAAAAAATAGATGCTAGGTTGCTCGGTACTGCCATGTAACCCACACTATATGCAGCAAATGAATCATTCAAAAGGAACACTGCGTGTGAGGACATAAGCTTTCCATTCCGAAGGTACAGAGTAGGCGAGAGTCGTTCAATTTTAGCTCAAAAGTACAATGTAGTCTGTTTGAATGGATATTAGGCTTTTTCTCCAAGACAAGAGGTTAGATCATTGACGGAAGAACAAAAAGTAGCAAAGCACCACCCACAATAGGGCATATTCTTATGACATAATTCATCTTTTCAGTGCCATTCTTCTTTGATTTGTCACCAAGTGTAGATTAGTTTAAAGCATGGGTCCAAACCTTTATGAAACTGAGAGCTACTCCTTGGCCACTGGTAAATGTGAAGGGCTACCAGTTTGATACACTCTTGTGAAACAACAAATTTGCTCACATTACCTTCAATCATATGTTATCATTCATAATTATTGATATGTGTGCCCTGCGATTGGCTGGCAGGTGTACCCCGCCTACTGGCCCGAAGCTAGCTGGGATAGGTTCCGGCACACTTGCGAGCCTCGTGAGGATAAGTGGTTCGGATAATGGATGGATGGATATTCATGTATGAATGAAATATGTACAGTACTTGGAGAATTTGTTTTATCATTGAGAGGAGGCTTATGTTACAGTGGAAACAATTCTGGGTGTATTTTGAACGCAAATTGGATTGTATTTTTCTGCTCCCAAAAGTGAAATAGCAAGTTGGTTTAATCACTGCATGACTCAAAGAAACATGCACACTCATTGATCCCCATTAACAAAGCTTCTTATATTTGTTGGAATGCCCATGAGGGCCGTTTTTAATTGTAATGGAATTAGTAGGAATTTCCAGCATCCACATTCCTAATCACATCCATCCATTTTCTAACCAACTTATTCTCACAAGAGTCGCGGGCATTTTGAAGACCATACCAGCTGTCATGGGAGCAGTAGATGGGGTACACCCTGATTTGGTTGCAAGCCAATCTCACCTAATCACATCAAATGGTTATGTCTCAGTGAAAACAAGAAAATGTTGACATTATTATCAGGTTCGCGGATATTTACACATTGCTATTTAGTGTTTGTGTTGTGTATCATAAGCAAGAATCAATTCCTTGTTTGACAATATTAACTGCTAAGGAATTAAATACAAAGTTTTGTAATAGTGGCTTTCAATCAAAGACAGTAGTGCCTTGGTTGAATTTGAATTCTTACCTTGTCGAGCATACTACCATGTTGGACATCATCATCTGAACTACCCAGCATTAGTTATTTCCGACAGCATGATGACTTTGAGTTTAACCAACTTTGACATTTAAAAATTATGCAACTTTGGCTAAATTATTTAACGTGCATCATGCATATTGCATCATGCACAAGGATCCCAGTGAGTGCTTCAGCTCAGCCAAAATTAAAAGGCTGCAGAAGACAAAAGTGTGAAATAAAGATGACTGTGTTTTCCATTGTATATGTTTATATTATATTAGCGCGTCGACCTCACAGTGCAGAGGTAAAGGGTTCAATTCCTACTCTGGCCTTCTTGTGTGGAGTTTGCATGTTGTTCCATGCCTGTGTGGGTTTTCTCTGGGCACTCCGGTTTCCTCCCACGTTCCAAAAATCTGCGTGGCAAGGCTGAGTGAACACTCTAAATCAGTGGTTCTTAACCTTCTTAGAGCTACCAAACCCAACCAGTTAATCTGCACACTCACCGAACCCTTCATTAGTGAAAAATAAATATATATACATTTTTATTACAAATTCAAGATATTAAAAAAAAATGCATTTATTAAACAGAAAAAAGTAAATACAATTTCAAGAGATTTTTTTTTTTTTTTTTTTTTAAATTGTACTACGTACTACCATGACAGTCACAAGTTGGCTACTGAGCGAACAAAATTTTCCAAAGCACTGATTGGACAAGCAATGTAATGTGAGTTGGGTGTGTCTTACCCTACATGGCATAGGCTCCGTCGAACCCCTGAGACCGATTCACCGAACCCCGAGGGTTTGATCGAACCCAGGTTAAGAACCACTGCTCTAAATTGTCTTTCGGTGTGAGTGTGAGCACGGATGGTTGTCCGTCTAAGTGTGCCCTGCGATTGCCTGGCAACCACTTCAGGGTGTCCCCCGCCTACTGCCCGAAGACAGCTGGGATAGGCTCCAGCACATCCCGCAACCCTTGTGAGGATAAAGCGAATCGGAAATAGGGCATAACCTGCACTTAGACTCACACCTAGGTACAAGTTAGAGTGCTCCAATTCCCCTTTCCGTGCCTGTTTTTGGAATGTGGGAGACATGTTTTTTCTGAAATGGATAAAACACACAAACACAATTTTGAATGTTTTTAGGTTAAATTTTAGATTAAGTAAGATGGCACAGCAGTACTGTTTTTAGTGTTACATTTTTTTCTGAGTAAAAGATTGTATATTTCTCTTGCAAAAATTACTTTTCGAATGAATGAGCAGTGCCAGCTGAGTTTTTGCTGAAGGGGGCGGGGGGCATTTTCTCTCTCTCGCTCTTTCTCTCTCTCTCTCTCTCTCGCTCTCTCTCGCTCTCGCTCTCTGTCTCTCTCTCTCTCTCTCTCTCTCTCTCTCTCTCTCTCTCTCTCTCTCTCTCTCTCTTTCTGTTTTGAGGGCAAGCATGATGGCCAGGCTAACTTTTAGCGCAGTAGTCAACGTTAATATATTTAATGACACCGCTGAAGTAAACTAGACAAAAATACAATGAACCAGGGCACAATCAAGATTCTAAGCATTGTTTTTAATGTGTTTGCTTCCAATACTTAAGTGCATTTAATATCAGAAAATTACTGTAGAGCTGCAGTTGATTTCTGTTAAGATACATTTATGCAAGTATTAACCCTTTCATGCATCCTGTAACCTGATAACATGATAAGCTGTCCTCTGTAGTAACCGCTGTCCCTGAAAGGATTAATTTCAGGTTTGTGGTACTTTTAACGAGACAAATAGCCACGAAGTAGATTTCTTCTCCGGATTACCAGGACTTGTTAATGAAAACTGAATATTGTCACTGTTGCAAGTGGCTCATTTTGAGGATTGTCTGTACGTGGCTATATTTGTCTCAAGAGTCCCACACAATATATGTGATAAGCCAAGTGACTATAAGACAGTAATGCAGCTCAAAATGTATTGATCATGATTCCAAAACATGTAATTCACAGTACATATCAAATGGCAAGTTCTCATAGCTATGGATTTTGAATGAAAAGATCTTAAATTTGACATGTGTGCCCTGCCAGTCCAGATTTTACCTTTGCCCTTACTCAAATTCAAGCAAGCTGGCTCCATCTTTGGTAATCCTAAACATTACATTATGGATGGATGGACTTGCATGTCAGAACCACATCAATTGTTCACATCTCATAATCAAACATTTCTAATGCGCACAAAAAATACAGCGGGAGCAAGTAGTATGCAGTGTAACTATTTACAAAGCTCAAGCTCAATTAGCTGCAGGGGTAGGCTTGAGGAAGAAAAAGCGGTGCAGAGAGATTTCATTATTCATTGGGCTACAGACGTTGGGCATTACTTATACATCAGAGTCTTAGCTTGTTCTTTCTCAGGTACAGACATTCCATTATTTAAGAAGACAAGTGCCGTGCAGCGCAGAGACTGCTGGTGATGTTTTAAATCATGGGAAGGAGTTCTGTTTGATCAGCACTAAATGTTAATTTTTCTGTCATAATTTGACTTGAATTTTTCTAACAGCAGGCAAGTGTGCAAAAACATGTCGGCCTTCATCCTTTTTGGAGACTTGCTTTGAATGAAGCAAACACCGTCGGTAGGATATTTTTTCACTGGTGTTGTTCTCTCATTATATCTTTTGTTGTATGTTAAATTCCTGTAACACGGTATTGTGATTGAGCTCCTTAAAAGCATTTTTGTAATCAACTTTTCCTTGCGCTGCATGTTCTTTGAATGATTTTAGGAAGCTGTCATTTATTTACATACTTTGTTTTTGAATGTCTTCTTTTGTTTTAAATGCTTTAAATTTGAAACTTTGTATATGTAACGTGCACACTACAAGGACAAGATATTTAATGTTCAAACTGAGTACATTAGTGTTTTTTTCTGAGCAAATATTCCCTCATTTTCAAATTTGAGCCTGCTACGTGTTCCAAAAAGGACTGGGAGCAACAAAAGACTGAGAAAGTTGAGGAGTGCTCAAAGAACACTTGTTTAGAACATTCCATATCTGAAAAGGGTAATTCAGGGTAGTCCAACACCTGTGTCAGGTTTTGTGTGGTGGTAGGTGGAGGACTGACAAAGATGTATTTAACAAAAATCTAAACAGGAGTACACTGGAAAAAAAACTAACTGAAGTATACAAAGGCCTGAAAACCACAGGAAACCAAAGTAACAAAAAACATAAGCCAGAAACAAAACATGACAGGGGCACACAGACACACAAATGATCCAACAAAGACTGACAGAACCCTGGGAACTAAATAGAAGCAAAGTGACAAAAACAACGAGAAACACAAAAAGTTGAGGGAGCTGATTGGTTAAACACAAGGGACACGGATGACAAGAACAGGACAAAATGGGCACATGAGGAACCAAAACCAAATGTAATCCAAACAAAAACATAACAGTACCCCACCCTCAAGGGACGGATACGAGACGTCCGTCCCAAAGTCACCCAATGGCTTGGCTTGACTTGTTGGAAATGGGGCGGGCTTGCCCCGCCAGACACGGGAACAGACGGGGCCTGCAACACTTGTGGCGCCAGAAACAGGAACGGAGGGCGGCCCAAACACTTGCACCACCCGGATCGGGAATGGAGGGGAGGTCGCAACACATGAGCCACTGGAAACAGGAACGGAGGAGGGCCGCAACACACGCGCCGCCTGGAACAGGAACGCAGGGCGGCCGCAACACATGCGCCACTGGGAACAGGAACGGATGGTGGCCACAACACTTGTGCTGCCGGGAACAGGAACGGAGAGCGGCCGCAACACTTGAACAGGAATAGATGGCAGTGGGACCAGGCCTCTGGTCCTGTGGGGCCCAGTCTTGTTTGGATCATTCTGTCAGGTTTTGCGTGGTGGTAGGTGGAGGAACCCAAAAAGCAGGGAGGCAGGAGTAGTAGGGTGGACTGACCAAGATGTATTTAACAAAAATACAAACAGGAGTACACTGGAAAAAACTAAATTGAAGTATACAAACAATGGCCTGAAAACCACAGGAAACCAAAGTAACAAAAAACCTTAAGCAGATGTCTTGGTGAATATGCACCAAACACATATGCAGATATAATAATATGCAGAGTAGTGTGTTTGCTCTGCACTTTAACGGATAACTGCTCACATTAAAAGCAGCTCGATGATTAACCCTTTCAGGGACAGCGGTCACTACATTGGACAGCCTACCATGCTATCAGGTTACAGGTTATCATTACTGGTGCATAAAACACATATTGTACACATACTGTATGTACACTAAAATGTTTGGCTTCATTTCTAAGGTCATTTATTTTTTAAGTGCATGCCTCTCAAAAGCAGTGGATATAACCGCAGGCCTCAGGCTCAGCACGTGCCCACTGAATTTGGACACTTCTTGGATATTTCAAGCTGCGGTGCATTCACATTGATTTTGCAAATTTCAAGTTGTGTGCAGTCATTGTAATTGTGCTTTATTGACAACAATCATTGTCGGCTCCATTTTCCCATTTGTCATATTTGTGCACAGTGCATGTATGACATAATGACTTCAATTACTGCTGATGGGATTCCATCCCGCACTTTCCTCAGGCTTTGTTCTGGTTGATTTTGTTAGTGTAAAAGCTTCTTGTTTTTATCCAAGGAGAGGAGAATTTAGATTAAGTCACCTCATTTACATGTGCTAATATTATAATTAAAAGTCAGACAGCAATCACTTGTGGTGTACTGAATAACTTGAAATGAAATATGCACCTTTTTTTAACATGCTGTATGCAGTTTGAAGCATTTGTGATTTTTTTAAAATTCTCTCTTCCTTTATTTCGTTGGTTTCTCACTATTATACTCTTCCTGAAACCATCCAACACAGATATTGTCACTCCTAAGGAGTACATCCGAGTACAAAGCTGTTTTTCCATCAGCGCTGCGCTACCTTGAAGATGAAATGTTTAGGGAGAAGCCCTTTGTGCTGTCTGGCTCTTAAATCTCTTTGGCTTTGTACACATTCACATCAAGTGTCAGTCTCTCAAGAGCCTGAGAGGTGCTTGTCATTCACTGTGTTCAATAAGTGCAGGGAATAGTGATGCCGGGGGAAAAAAATGCTTGTTTATGACACAATTAACAATACATGATGTTTTTCCCGATTGAGTTTAAATATATTTCAGCTAAAGTATTAGAACTGTCTTTATTTCTGAATGCTTGATTGTCTTTTTCTTCATTCCCTTTGTTTCTCCACAGACTCTGAAGTTATTTATAGAAACAGTGATGGACATGTCATCAAGTTCAACATCCTCTCCAACGAAACAGAGATTGTCCTATCAAACACAACATTTGTAAGTAGACTCAAATCTATATTTTTGGGGTGTGACCCAACAGTTATACTAGAGTTCTGTATTAATCCGACGCCATATTGTCTCCCTTTCCATCAGATAAATTTCAATGTGGCCAAGTACTCTGTGTCCCCTGACTTGAAGTATGTTCTTTTTGCCTATGATGTCAAACAGGTATGTTTCTTTATTAAAAACACCATTCATTGTTCATACATTAACTGATTACTCTTAATGAATTTGGAGCCTCTGGAGTGGTTGGCCTATTCGAAAATATGTACGTTGTTACATGAGGAATTAAACGCTCTAAATAGATGTACTTTGACTGATGAAAGATCAGTTAAAAATGTACCCACCTCTCAAGCAAGTAAACTGTCTTAAGTCCCATACCATGCCCAGATTCCACATGTGGTCTTAAAAACAAGTCTTAAAAGCAATGCATTAATGAATTTGGAAATAATACCTTAAAAAAGTATTGAATGTGAGATACCTGGTTCTTAATTTTATGTTGTATGTAAGTCCATCACGATAGTTACTATGTCTATGCATTGCTCGATGAGAAAAAAAATGGACACTCATTTTGTTGGATGAATGTCAATAGTTGGAGACGCAGACTGATTGGATTGTACCTTTTGCCTTCTAATGGGAGAACATTTCATTTTTCTGCCTGTCAGTACTTATATACCACCGGCATATAGTATTATATAACTCAGCATTTCTGCTCTGAGCGTTTTTAGATAATTCAAAATTGGTTATTTGAGTTGACTCTGATAATATATTCCATCTTAATCAGATATAGTGCTACTGGCAAAATACAATAAACATAATACTCAAGATCACATAATCATCAGCCAACACTTCTAATATCTTGGCTCCATCCCAACCCCTGCACTGACTAGTAAGTCTTTGCACAGTTATTGTCCACAGATGCACTAAAGTGGGTTTAAAGAGATTCTAGTCTCTTTATAAACACATTGGATAGAAAAGACAGAAAAACATACAGACGACAGAAAAACGTGTCCGTCCGACCTCGAACGTCGTGTCTACTGTACTGTTACTGACTAACTTAGCTGTTCTCGTGGCTAGGCTAGCTTAGCTGTTGTCGTAGATCAAAGCCCTTTGATGTGTAACGTCCGTTGCGTCAGCACCGATTGGTTGAAGCCAAAAGACGCGCGCGTGCGTACATGTTCGCGCTGACGCACGCACAGCAGAGAGCAGCGGACTATCGACTGCTGAGTCGCGCTTCACTCGAGTGGCGTGGCTAAAGGTTTATGATACAGTTGCGGTACTTTTGGGTCCCACTTTTCTGATTACATTGTAAAGTTGGCATAATTAACGAGCAGTTTAGGGTTTTTTTATCATAAAAGAGTAGATGCTAAAAGTTAAATATGCCAATTTGGCGATCAGCTTTAGAAGGAATCACCTGTGGATGAGTGACAGGGCAACTAATCCCATCTAACAAAAGGGTTCGATTTATAATTTGAAACCTTTGTGGCTAATAGTTCCCAATTTAGTCATAGGTTATATTAAATATTGATCAAAATTTGCCATGCTGGCCCTTGTAAAATATACATTTAGATTATTCTGCATGTGTAATGGTATTCATTTTTGAATGAAACAGTTGGTTGTCTATGTAACACTACTCTTGATCACACACACTGTGTAAAAACGAACCATCAGCTCTTCTGCCTCTCTCCTCATCTGGTGTATTTCATTGTTTTTTTTCAGCACGTGTAAACATTGCTTTTAGTTGAATTGTCTGTTGGAAGAGTTGGACTGAAGTCAATTAATCATAAACTGGCATGTTTTGTTTTTGGAAAAAAAAATCATTAAAATCAAACGGACACAACCTGGGGACAGGTGAGTGTCAATGGCCAATTTAAAACTGTTTTCATATATAGGGTGCACTGCATTATAAAGTGCATAGAATAGAAGCTACAATAGTGGCTGCAGTTGCGTTATGAATCCACAAGATGGAGGTATGCTAAAGGGAATACAAAACAAGAAATCTTTAATTATGTAGAACCCTGGCTGCGGTTGTGTTATGCATCTACTAGATGGAGCTACACAATACAATACAATATAATACAATACAGCTTTATTTATGCAGAGCTTTCACAACCGCTGCAGCTGTAACAAAGCATTTTACAGAACATTTAAAATACTACATCCAAGAAATCAGAATATTGATCCATATGTAGCTCCCTCAGGATGTAGCTTGAAGCATGACACAAAGTCCATCAAAATACAGGGTTTATTCTTTGGGATAAATACAAATGAAATGACAAAACAATAAATAAAGGACAAAAGTTATGAAGACAATTGATTCACCAAAAAGGCACACCAACCTCGTGGGCTCACATCCACAAGGGGCTAAATGTCCTTTGAAGTCTTGCTTGTCTCCTTCTTCCTTGGTTTTGTCAGTACTTAACTATGCTTTTGATATTATCTTTGTTTCATAATGGCTGCGCAGAGTTCACAAAGTAGTTGTCTGTTTGACTGTTAGCGAATGCACATGTAAATTAGTGTCGGGCAGAACCCTTTTAGGTTACAATTAGTTCCTAATCACCACGAGATTGCATAGGACGGGGGTTGGCAACACGCGGCTCCAGAGCCGCATGCGGCTCTTTAGCGTCATCTAGTGGCTCCCTGGAGCTTTACAAAAAAAATGTTTGAAAATGGAAAAAGATTTTGATAGTAGGCTAATATAACTCAAATAGATATAAATACATGTTGCAGCTCCGAAAAAGGAGAGCTGTGGTGTTGGTTTTTTAAAACGTACACTTTATTTATGCTTTTAACAGTCTCGACAAACACAGACACGTCTGCGTCCGACTCCGTGCCTTCTCTCTTCTCATTCGACATACATACAGCATGTGTTTCCTTCATTGTAAGTTTTATAGAAGGCTTTTATTTCTTTCGCGGCTCCAGACATATTTGTTTTTTGTTTTTTTTTGTCCTATATGGCTCTTTCAAAATTTTGGGTTGCCGACTCCTGGCATAGGACCACTAACAGGAAAACAACTCAATAAGGGAATATAAAAAGACTGTAACACCATATATAAGGCGCATTGGATTATAGTGCACTGTTGGCTTTTGAGAATATTGAATGCTTTTAGGTGCACCTTATAGTGCGGAAAATACGGTACTTTTAATTTCTAGCAGAAGAAGTAAATGACCACCTTAAAAGTCGAAGATGTCAGACATCACTATGAAACGAGTCTGTTGTTTTGTAAAGCGTTTCATCAACAGATCTTCATCTAGTCCTGTTGTTGTTTGGTCTTTGCACAAATTTGAATTAAGTTCTTGTTTTTAAGGGAGCGCATTTTAGGCGGTGTTGACACAATAGCTCACTTTTTTGTTCATACATATGCAAGAGCATTTCAGTCCATCTTTTTGTGCTGATTGACAGGATGCAGCACTGAGTAATGTTGTAGGCATTTTGGATTAGTTACAAGCTGGCTAACCACTGACGAGTTAGCCGCCACATGCCACTTGGTGGTCAATTTGAGTTAATACTTGTGTGACAGTGAAAAACAAAAATGCTGAGTTTTCAGTCAGGGCACATCCTGACCAACAATAATTCACACACTCAAAGGAAGTGTCTGATGACTGTTAGATATGTGCCACCGTTGTAGTGTTGATTTGGATTTACGTGTCTCCGAAGCTTGAGCACACATACACACACAGACGATGGTGTGCGGCTACTGGAGTCACGACGAAAAAAAAAATAATAATAACAATAACTGAACGCGGAGCTTCGATTGGGCTGCTTATGTCACCTGCAAATGAATATTCATCAGGTTGAGGCGAGGTGCCGTAACAGCTAGATATAGCAAATTGAGCAACGAGCTTTGGCTGCCTACTACTGCTTGCTAAACACTTCTCAGTTTTGCTCCTAAATCAATAATCACAGTCTCCGTGGTGGCGATTAAGTTACACTTTTTACAAGTATCATACTCACAAACAGATAACAGCAATCAAACTCCGTGCTAACCAGTCAACCACCATTATTTTATTAATTTATTTTTATCAATATCTGTCCTACGCATTGTCTTTGAAATTTACATCCATCCATCCATCCATTTTCCACCGCTTATCCGGAATCCACAAGATGGAGGTATGCTAAAGGGAATACAAAACAAGAAATCTTTAATTATGTAGAACCCTGGCTGCGGTTGTGTTATGCATCTACTAGATGGAGCTACACAATACAATACAATATAATACAATACAGCTTTATTTATGCAGAGCTTTCACAACCGCTGCAGCTGTAACAAAGCATTTTACAGAACATTTAAAATACTACATCCAAGAAATCAGAATATTGATCCATATGTAGCTCCCTCAGGATGTAGCTTGAAGCATGACACAAAGTCCATCAAAATACAGGGTTTATTCTTTGGGATAAATACAAATGAAATGACAAAACAATAAATAAAGGACAAAAGTTATGAAGACAATTGATTCACCAAAAAGGCACACCAACCTCGTGGGCTCACATCCACAAGGGGCTAAATGTCCTTTGAAGTCTTGCTTGTCTCCTTCTTCCTTGGTTTTGTCAGTACTTAACTATGCTTTTGATATTATCTTTGTTTCATAATGGCTGCGCAGAGTTCACAAAGTAGTTGTCTGTTTGACTGTTAGCGAATGCACATGTAAATTAGTGTCGGGCAGAACCCTTTTAGGTTACAATTAGTTCCTAATCACCACGAGATTGCATAGGACGGGGGTTGGCAACACGCGGCTCCAGAGCCGCATGCGGCTCTTTAGCGTCATCTAGTGGCTCCCTGGAGCTTTACAAAAAAAATGTTTGAAAATGGAAAAAGATTTTGATAGTAGGCTAATATAACTCAAATAGATATAAATACATGTTGCAGCTCCGAAAAAGGAGAGCTGTGGTGTTGGTTTTTTAAAACGTACACTTTATTTATGCTTTTAACAGTCTCGACAAACACAGACACGTCTGCGTCCGACTCCGTGCCTTCTCTCTTCTCATTCGACTCGAGAGGCGTTCAAAGACAACCTCCGAAAAACGTAAATTCATGATCACTTCACTGACACTAATAAAGCAAAAATAACGCACCAAAACAAAAAATCAAGCAAGGAAATCACAAAATAAATTCTCTGGGGGCGTTTGTGAACACACAACAAAGGAATGAATAACATAAACAATTCTGAGACAGTCCAGTCTCCTACATACATACAGCATGTGTTTCCTTCATTGTAAGTTTTATAGAAGGCTTTTATTTTTTTCGCGGCTCCAGACATATTTGTTTTTTGTTTTTTTTTGTCCTATATGGCTCTTTCAAAATTTTGGGTTGCCGACTCCTGGCATAGGACCACTAACAGGAAAACAACTCAATAAGGGAATATAAAAAGACTGTAACACCATATATAAGGCGCATTGGATTATAGTGCACTGTTGGCTTTTGAGAATATTGAATGCTTTTAGGTGCACCTTATAGTGCGGAAAATACGGTACTTTTAATTTCTAGCAGAAGAAGTAAATGACCACCTTAAAAGTCGAAGATGTCAGACATCACTATGAAACGAGTCTGTTGTTTTGTAAAGCGTTTCATCAACAGATCTTCATCTAGTCCTGTTGTTGTTTGGTCTTTGCACAAATTTGAATTAAGTTCTTGTTTTTAAGGGAGCGCATTTTAGGCGGTGTTGACACAATAGCTCACTTTTTTGTTCATACATATGCAAGAGCATTTCAGTCCATCTTTTTGTGCTGATTGACAGGATGCAGCACTGAGTAATGTTGTAGGCATTTTGGATTAGTTACAAGCTGGCTAACCACTGACGAGTTAGCCGCCACATGCCACTTGGTGGTCAATTTGAGTTAATACTTGTGTGACAGTGAAAAACAAAAATGCTGAGTTTTCAGTCAGGGCACATCCTGACCAACAATAATTCACACACTCAAAGGAAGTGTCTGATGACTGTTAGATATGTGCCACCGTTGTAGTGTTGATTTGGATTTACGTGTCTCCGAAGCTTGAGCACACATACACACACAGACGATGGTGTGCGGCTACTGGAGTCACGACGAAAAAAAAAATAATAATAACAATAACTGAACGCGGAGCTTCGATTGGGCTGCTTATGTCACCTGCAAATGAATATTCATCAGGTTGAGGCGAGGTGCCGTAACAGCTAGATATAGCAAATTGAGCAACGAGCTTTGGCTGCCTACTACTGCTTGCTAAACACTTCTCAGTTTTGCTCCTAAATCAATAATCACAGTCTCCGTGGTGGCGATTAAGTTACACTTTTTACAAGTATCATACTCACAAACAGATAACAGCAATCAAACTCCGTGCTAACCAGTCAACCACCATTATTTTATTAATTTATTTTTATCAATATCTGTCCTACGCATTGTCTTTGAAATTTACATCCATCCATCCATCCATTTTCCACCGCTTATCCGGCCGGGGTCGGGTCGCGGGGGCAGCAGCTTTAGGAGGGAAGCCCAGACTTCCCTCTCCCCAGCCACTTCTTCGAGCTCTTCCTGGCGGATCCCGAGGCGTTCCCATGCCAGCTGGGTGACATAGTCTCTCCAGCGTGTCCTGTGTCATCCCCGGGGCCTCCTGGCAGTGGGACATGCCCGGAACACCTCACCAGGGAGGCGTCCAGGAGGCATCCTAATTAGATGCCCGAGCCACCTCATCTGGC
>NW_017805990.1:1055861-1059621 GCF_001891065.2 Hippocampus comes
AAGGGGGACCCACGTTGCCTCTTCGGGCTGAGCCCGGCCGGGCCCCATGAGTGTAGGCCCGGCCACCAGGCGCTCGCCAACGAGCCCCGCCTCCAGGCCTGGCTCCAGAGGGGGGCCCCGGTGACCCGCGTCCGGGCAAGGGGAACTCCGATCCATTAATTGTACTCGTCATAAGGGGTCTTTGAGCCGTGCTTTGTCTGGTCCCTCACCTAGAACCTGTTTGCCATGGGTGACCCTACCAGGGGCATAAAGCCCCGGACAACTTAGCTCCTAGGATCATTGGGACACACAAACCCCTCCACCACGGTAAGGTGACGGCTCACGGAGGGGTGAAATTTACATTAGCGCCAAAATATGTAGACTGTTTTGCTCCTGTTAACTTGATAATTTTATACAATACAATTCATCTTTATTTATACAGTACATTATATAGCAGCACTACTGGATGCCTTTCTCATTTAATACAGGCGTGTTTAATGTCACTGAAAAATAACATGAGAAAAATGTAAGCGCTAACAGTGTGTTGTAGATTTTTTTTTTTTAATAGAATAATTGAAAGTATATTGTGGTATACTGTATCGTTATCGGGATATATTATGGCCTCGATCGATTTGCCCAGCACTATCTCCAATCATAGACATTATCATTGGAGAAAGGCATTGAAGAGTTAACTGCTGTTGAGCACATTTGAAATGTGTTGCTAGCACATGCATGTTTCTGAGAAAAATTCAAAAAGATCCCTGCATGAGGCGACATGTGGTGACGGCATCTGTTCCTCCTGCTATGTGTGTTGTCTGTGTCCGCGTTCATGTTCCTTGCAAATATACATGCCTTACTCGTTCTACCCAGTCAGTCTCAATGCATGCCACTCATCTGTATTTAGGAGTGGCAGAAAAAAATAGAAAAAACAAAAAGAAATGATTCTGGAGATGTCAACATCCATTCATCCATTATCCAAGCCGCTGATCCTCACAAGGGTCGTGGACGTGCTGGAGCCTATCCTAGCCGTCTTCGACAGGAGGTGTGGTCCACCCTGAACTGGTTGCCAGCCAATCACAGCAGATATAAATGATACTGAATAAAACAAATTTTAATTCTTGACTATTCAACATACTGCTGGTGGACAAAAAGGGGAACCCAGTAAGTACAACACAGAGGGTCGGAGAGTGAATGTAGTGTACGTAGTTTGAGTTTTTGGAGGCAATACTGTCCAAAACAGTCCTGAAAGAAATGATGCAATCATGTTATGTCAACAGTATCATGAGTAACAAGTACTTTAAATGTTGGTGTTTTCTCACAAATACACAAGTATCGGTCCAAACATGATGTCAAAAGATTTTCAAATTTGAACCCAAAAAGGAACTGACATTATTATACCTGTTGGTTCTTCAGATGATGAACAAATAAATTTCCACATAAATAAATTGGTGTCATTACCAATAACTACGTATGTGTATGTAGCATCAACATAGCAAGCCATCAGTCAGTGGCGTAGCACCAAATTCTGGGCAGCCATACACCCACCCCAACCTAAAACCCCATCCCTAGCATACCGCATACACAAATTGTCGTCAATCCAGAAGTAGTTTTACAATGGTTTAGGAATATTGCTGTTTTAGCAGTAAATATCAAAATATTATGAATAGCAAAATATCAAAGGGCAGGCCGATTAATGGACCCCAAAGTGGACTATAACACAACTATTCCTTCCGACAGGTAACTTAAGAAACAAAAAAACTAAATTAAACCACCCCACCCAAAAGAAGAAAAAAATGCGATGGCTACTGTACAATTACTGTAAATTTCGGACTATAAGCCACCACTTTTGTCACAACCCTGCGGCTTATTTAATGATGCGGCCTGCAAAGATTTTTCCAACGGCCGCCAGGGAGCGCTCAACTCGAAAAGGTAATAGTGAGACCCTATCATGTGTCACAATGAAAACAACCGGACAGGAGAGAGCGCATTTAACCTGTGTTTTGAGCTGGACTGCAATCTGCAAGCTCTGTGGCTGGGTCTATGACAGACTTGACCAAACACAAAATATTTTCTATGAAAGCTTTATTCACGATTGAACATCGAATATGTACTATATTGATAAAATAAAAGACAAACAAATCGGAAAGTACACAAAGATAGACAACAGTAGTGGCTTGTGAGCACTTTCCGGCATGTTGTATGTGCCCTAAACACGCGGAAAACAACTCATCTCCCCTGCTTCACAACTGTTCACACGACCCACCATGCGACACCATTCAAACTCCCAAACGACGATATTTTACTTTTAATATCAGCCCGGTTACAATGCCGACTTCAGATACATCAGCTCTGAATAAGGACAGCTCAGTGTTCTTCTCACTTCAATTTGTGGTCCAAGACTCATGAGATTTCCCACAAGATTATCCAATGCTCCTTTTAAAGTGACAGTGCTTCATTTATTAAACGAGGCAACATTCACTACAACAGTCATAGTATTGTTTACCTGGTTACGTATGCCAAAAGAAAACCTCCCGAAAGACATTGTCATGAAAGTTGACACGAAAGCATGGATGGTAGAAAGCCTAATGAAGGAATGGTTTGTTTCTGTATGTATGTTGCAGAATAACGAGACACCGGACACAAGAGTGTTCGTTATGTGTCGCTGTATTCGAAACTGCCGGCCGTACAAACAAGCGCACGTACTTCGCCCGTGCTGCTGGGGCAAACCATTCTGAAAGAGGGGGGTTTCACTCCCCCTAACATCTCCCCTCCACAATTAAACATGCTACAGTATATGTACATCATTTTTGTTGCTTTGTCATTCTCTTTAGCAAAGATAGCAATTATGAAATTGTCGTGTTCAAATCATTACAACAGGAATTACCCTGGCACAAGTGCTTGTGGTGGTGAGTCATCTTGAGGCTGGTGTCCCACAATCCGCCTGTGAGGTGTGACTTCCTGGGTGACTGTGTCAAGAGTCTTTCTTGACGTCATTCTCAACTGCATCGCTTGGTGCAACTCTGGGCTCTGCAGTGGGTGAACTGTTGTGCTGATGCTCAGGGCGGTGTTCAGCGACTCTCTCTGCTGGCCGTAGGTGCACACGGTTGCGACGGTAAAGTGTCCCCTCGACGTCCACCAGATACGACCTGGTTGCAAGCAAACTCCTCTTCTCCACCTGCCCGTCCTGTCCCCAGGCAGTGGCTTCATCCTTATGTCTTCTCCGATACACAGCTCAGGCAGGTCTCTTGCCGATCGGTCATACCAGAGCTTGGCCATCTGATGTTTCACCCGTAGTCGGTCCGGGACCCCCGCGACCACTCTTGGCTCTAAGAGAGTGTCAGCAACCGGGAGCGGAGTCCTCAGTCTGCGCGACATCAGTCTCTGAGCAGGGCTGCTCATCATGCCCTCCGTAGGCGTGTTCCTCCATTGTAAGATGGCTAGCCATGGGTCAGTGCCTGCACTGGCTGCCTTCTTGCACAGCCTTTTTACTATCTTCACAGCTGACTCAGCCTTTCCATTCGATTTGGGGTATCTGGGAGAGGACATTACGTGGTCGAAGTCCCATTCTTTGGCGAACTTCCTGAATGTCTCGCAGTCAAACTGGGGGCCCCGATCTGTAATCACCCGGTCTGGCTGTCCATGACGAGCAAACTGGGCCTTGCACCCCAACACTGTGGTCCCCGCTGAAAGATCCGGAAGGAGCTCTATTTCCCAATAATCTGAATAATGGTCTACCATAATCAGAAAGTCTTTGCCGGCTTGGGTGAACAAGTCCATGCTT
>NW_017805990.1:1061270-1077313 GCF_001891065.2 Hippocampus comes
CCCACACCCAACAACCAATATGTCATCTGCTATAGGCTCCACCCCCCTTAGTCCTGCGAGTAGTTCATGCTGTTTCGCTGGTAAATCTCTGGGGCCACAGATACGCCAAATGGTAGCTTTAACCATCGCTTTCTGCCCCATGGTGTCCAGAAAGTGGTTGGATAGCTACTAGACTCATCTAACCTGCACTGTAAAAAGGCATCTCGCGCATCTACTAGGGTAAAAATGCGGGACCCAGGCAACTTGTATAATACATCCTCAAGTGTCGGCATAATGTAGTGAGATCTCTTTAGAGCCTGATTTAGTGACTTAGGGTCAATACAAATCCTCAACTTCTCTGGCTGCTTGACAATAACCATATTACTAATCCACTCAGTGGGCTCTGACACTGAAGTTAAATGGCCATCTCTTTCATATTTGTCTAACTGAGCCTTAACTGCATCTCTGAGGGCCACTGGGACGTTGCGTGGGGAAGCATGTACTGGGGTTACTTTTGTATCTAGCTCAAAATGAACATCCCCTGGGAGTGACTCAACAGGATCATTAAAAACGTCATTGTATGATTGCCCAAGATGCTGCCTAGTTAATGGCTCTGAGCTGCTGTGTTCTACCCTAAGAAGCTCCTCAGGGATGGTAAACTGCATTAAACCCAAGCGCTCACTAGTCTCACCTGACAGTAGGGGTCTCTGTCCGCTTCTCACAATCTCAAACTGTAATTTATGGGCTTTTCCTCTCACTACACAGTCTGTCTGGAATATGCCTATGGATTGCATGGACTGGCCTGAATACAGTACCAACCTGGTCTGACTTGGCAATAGCTTTGCCTCGGGAGCAAGTCTCCTCATATCTTTTATGCTCATAACATCACATGTTGCACCTGAGTCTAACTGGCATCTCTGAAAACCTCCATTTATTTTTATATTAGCAAACCATTTCTTTCCACGACCCTGAACTGCCCCTATGCTCTCTGCTGTGTATATGTGGGCATCTGTGTTAGACATGTCCATGTCTACTTCCCCATCTGCAGCATGGAGTTGTCTTGTAGCTTGACCCTTCTTCATGCACACCTTGGCAAAGTGATTTGGAGTCCCACAGCTCAGACAGTTCTTTCCGAATGCTGGGCAAAAGTCACGTCCGCGCCTGTGCATGTTGCCACAAAATCTGCATGTAGTACTCTCGGGTGTGTTTGTGGTCTGATTTTGAGATCTGTCCGAGTGTTCTTGCCTGGGTGGTGCTCGTGGACGACGGCCATCTGTTGCATGCACTGTCTCTAGTGACCTGTCCTGTGTGATTGCTTGTATCCTGATGTCTGTCATTTCTGCAGCTCTGCATATCTCTATGGCTGATGCTAGTGTGAGATCTTTCTGTCTGAGTAGACGGCGGCGTACATTTTCATCACTCACCCCCAGCACCAGTCTGTCTCGAATTAATTCCTCTTTGAGTTGTCCGTACTCGCAGGAAGCAGCCTTCTCCCTCAGTTTAGTTATGAATGAATCAATGGGCTCGCCCTCATCTTGCTTACAGGTTCCAAAAACAAATCTCTCGAATATTATATTTCTTGCTGGTTTAAAGTAGGTCTCCAACGCATCCAGGATAGCATCCGCGTCCTTCCCGTGCTCCTCCGTCAGCCCCAGGTTATGCTTGTATATGTGACGACATTCACTGCCCATCACTCTTCTTAGTGTTGCTGCTTGCACATCTTTACCTTTCTCCTTTAATCCTGTAGCTCATACATAGTCCTCATATTCAGACCTGAAATTGTCCCAGTTACTTGCCAGATCGCCACTCATCTTCATCACCTCCGGTGGCGGTATATTAGCTGCCATGCTGTTCCTTGTTGTCTTAGCTTGCTGCTAACAGCTGCTTCACTCACTTCACTTAAGTCTTTTCCGTTTTGTTTTCCTTCCTTCTACCAGCCCCCTCAATGGAGCGTTTTGCACTCTCCCTCACCGGAGGCTGGTTTGGTCACTTCTGACACCATGTTTCTGTATGTATGTTGCAGAATAACGAGACACCGGACACAAGAGTGTTCGTTATGTGTCGCTGTATTCGAAACTGCCGGCCGTACAAACAAGCGCACGTACTTCGCCCGTGCTGCTGGGGCAAACCATTCTGAAAGAGGGGGGTTTCACTCCCCCTAACATGGTTGACCGAGTGTTACGGCAAGCGAGGATTTTTTCATTTTAAAACAAAGCATTACTCGACGGGGAACAGTGCTTTTTTTTTTGCTTTTTTTAAACCAGCCGTGCGAGTGCTGTTTTACTGCCGCAATGCTGCCGCGTTATTTGGAAAGAAAAGTTAAGGTTAAGTTATTAATCATTGAGACCTCTTTCTGTGTACCGTCTTTCTTTGCAAATACCTCATGTTACAATGTGGGCACCTGCGGCTTACAGGTCTGGCTTGTGTGTGTACACAATGTGTTTTCCTTTAAAAATGTAGTGGGTGTGGCTTATAATCAGGTGTCCTCTACAGTCCGGAAATTACAGTAATTTAAAATTCCGATTTTCCCCTCGACTTCGACACCCGAGATCACAGTGCGTAAACACTAAAATTATACTGGTATGACTGAGACATCTCATGCCTACATGTTAGCATCCATACACCTTTAGTTGGTTAATTTCAATTTATAGTTGTGTGACAACGAATAAATAAACAAATAAATAAATAAATCCGCAGGTGTGAGTGTGAGCACAAATGGTTGCTCGTCCTGCGATTGTCTGGCAACCAGTTCAGGGTTTACCTCGCCTACTGCCCAAAGACAGCTGGGAAAGGCTCCAGCACGCCTGCAACCCTTGTGAGGGTAAAGTGGTTCGGATATATTATTACAGCTCATTTTTCATTAAAAGGGAGTATTAACAGTGTTTCATTCTTACAACAACATAGCACCATTTCAATGCATGGCACCACTGAAGCCTTCCCAAATGTTGCACCTGAAAAGTCTAAAATGCGAGTGGTTAGCGCGTTGACCTAACAGTGCAGAGGTACCGGGTTCAATTCCAGCTCTGGCCTCCCTGTGTGGAGTTTGCATGTTTTCCCCGGGCCTGCGTGGGTTTTCTCCAGGTACTCCGGTTTCCTCCCACATTCCAAAAACATGCATGGCAGTCTGATTGAACACTCAAAATTGTCCCTAGGTGTGAGTGTAAGCCTGAATGGTTGTTCGTCTCTGTGTGCCCTGCGATTGGCTGGCAACCGGTTCAGGGTGTCACCCGCCTACTGCCCGAAGACAGCTGTGATAGGCTTCAGCACCCCCCACGACCCTTGTGAGGATAAGGAAAATGGATGGATTTTGATTGATTCACATTAATATCCTCTGCTTGTGAAAAAAAAAAATCTATGAAGCTGGGATGTGTAAAATAAAAACAGAATCAATCGTTCACATTCTTTTCAAATTCTATTCAATTCGATACATTACAAAAACAAGAGTTCATGTTCAAACTCATGTCCGCAGACATGATGAATGGGACTTAAAAATAAAAAATATATATATTTTTTGGTTAAAATTACAAATTTTGTGTTTGTTTACTTTGGCTTAAGACTTTGTCAACCTTGAAGAAAAGCCTCTTTGAAGGAAAGTACCAGTAATAAACATGATTTGATTGATTAAAGATTATTAAATGCTATCGCGATAGCGTCATCTCCAATCGTACATTTATATCATGGTTTCTGTGTTGTATTGTCATTTTTATGATGAAATATGAACGGCCAAAACAGATTGTGCGCTGTCTCCCTCAGCAACGATGGAGGTATATTATCATGTCAGGCACAGCTTTTTCAAAGGCAAAGCACACAGCAACGGCTTGCGCAAGATGTAATCGTATCACAGCTGTCACCCGTGCAAATTGCATTGTCTACTGATTCTATCGCTGTGACCAGCAAGCAGTCTCTTTGATGCCTTTTTCCTTTCCATTTTTTATCATGATGTCATTATTTGTGTCACTGCTGCTTTTTGCATTCATGTATTTGACAAGTCCGTCTGTATTTTCTTTTTGCTCCAGGTTTACAGACATTCCTATATGGCTTCCTACAGCATCTACAATATCCACACAAGGTAATTGTGGCCGTCCTCATTATTCGTTGCAGTCACGGAAGCAATCTTGTTTGCAAATTTGTTTAACATCGATTATTGACTACAAAGAATTTTTTCCTCCCAAAAAATTTAGTGAATGATTTTTTCTCTGCATTGTCTGCTTTTCTCCCACAGTTCTATTTATTGTTGAGTTTCATTAAGGTTAATTGAAATTACTTCCTCTCCAGTAATAGTTTGAAAGGGAATGCATTTTTGCGGGTTGAGGGGACAGGGATGACCCTACACAGGTTAAGGTGTAAAAAGTGTTTGGATTGATGGTAGTGTCCTCAAGAAAAAAATACTTCGTCGCCGAACCATTCACACGTGAGGAAAATGAGACACCACGAAAATATTGGTAATGTGAGGATAATTAAATATGTAATGGCATGTTGTCATCAAATAAGTAGGAGATTGAAATTAGTGTTGCTTTCAACCACAAAAATTATAACAAAAGATCTTCGGTACAGTGGCGGAGCTTGACTTTTATCATTGGGGTGGCCATACGGTGGCCAAGCCTAACTAACTCAGCGCGTCTGCAAACCAAAAATTTGGAAAAACCTCATCATCAATCACCATCCACTTTATATTGGATAAAATGTGCACATGCATGCATTTATGTATGCTGCGCACACACACACACACACACACACACACACACACACACACACACACACACACACACACACATATAGTTTCTGTTAGAAACAGGTTTTGATTCCTACAGAAGAAATAAATAGTGTATCACGTTAAGCTGCAATTTGTGTTGTTTCGCTTGAGAAAGCATTTGCATCCCCCTATGCAATCGCCCCGCCCCCATATTTTATTGATACTGTAGGCTTTATCCATCTATTTATTTATGTATTACTATACTATTCGGTAAAATAGAGGCTCAAGAGTTGTGCAAAACAAACAAAAAAAAAGTTACATCACAACAATACACAAATCTTAAAAGTAATGCTGTAAAATAATTACCGTATTTTCCGCACTATAGGGCGCACCAAAAAGTCTTCAATTTTCTTAAAAGCTCATCGAGTGCCTTAAAATCCGGTGCGCCTTGTGCATGGTCATTACGGTAATAAATCGACTCCAAGATGGCTCCTTGCTGGAGACATGTTTCCGATGTTATAACTTGCTGTTGGTTCAGTGAACTGTGTCGCTGCTTTATTAAATAAGTTTGTAAGTAACCTCCACAGACTGATGACTAAAATTTGCCGAATAGTATCAAGAAAGATACAATGACAAAATTGGTCAGAAAAGGCTTCACTAGAAGTGTAATTTTAATATGAAAAACATGAGAGTTGAACTTATTGGAAATACTTTTTAATTAAATTCTTTTTATTAATTATTGCTCTTCCTTTACTGTTCTAAAACAGATTAATGCTTGACCATGCTATACCATTCTAATATATATATATATATAATTGGGAGCTGGACCCTCCAGAAGTGGTAAACTCAGTCCTGCAGTACGCTGCCTGGGGAGTGCAAGGCCAACAACTGGTTCGAAAACACAAACTAGCCTTCAAAGCTTTTCTGTTTTATTCCACTTCAGCAATTGCTTTACACATTGATCTTTACAGGATCGATGATCTCAAAAGTATATGTTGTTGATCATTGTTACAATTTTATGCTTGTGAACCAAGTCGCCTGTGCCTCTTATCTGTGTTCATTTGTCAAATGGTTTTTGTTTGTTCTTTGTCCTTCTAGATTTACATATTTGAAAATAACATTTACTATCAGTCTGATGTGAAGAGTAACTCTCTAAGGCTGACATCCTCAGGAAAGGAAGGCGTCATATTTAATGGGATTGCTGACTGGCTTTATGAAGGTAAAACACATTTCGCATCATTTTAATATGTCCATGTTTAATCCATCCATCCATCCATCCATCCATTTCCTGATCCGCTTATCCTCACGAGGGTCGTGGGCATGCTGGAGCCTATCGCAGCTGTCTTCGAGCAGTAAGCGGGGTACACCCTGCACTGGTTGCCAGCCAATCGCAGGGGACGGATAGAGGAACAACCATTTGCGCTCACATTCAGACCTAGGGACAATTTAGAGTATTCCATTGACCTGCCACAAATGTTTTTGGAATGTGGAAGGGAACCGGAGCACTCGGAGAAAACCCACGCAGGCACGGGGAGAACATCCAAACTCCACACACGGGAGGCCGGAGCCGGAATTGAACCCTGCACCTCTGCACTGTGAGGCCGGCGTGCTAACCACTCGCATTTTAGACTTTTCAGGTGTAACATTCAGGAAGGCTTCAGTGGTGCCATGCATTGAAACGGTGCTATGTTGTTTTCTTATTATAGAAGGTGACTATAGTCCTGCGATTGGCTGGCAACCAGTTTGGGGTGTACCCCTCCTACTCCCCAAAGATAGCTGGGATAGGCTCCAGCATGCCCCGCGACCCTTGTGTGGAGAAACGGATCAAAAAAATGGATGAATGCATTTTCTTAAAGGACAGCAGTTGCTACGCCACTCACTACTCGTATAATGTGCGGGGTTCTGCCACAATATTTCATGAGTGGTCAAATCGACTTTCCCGAGGCAGTCTTCACCCGTATGTAATTTAGCGAAGGTTTTAGATGGGTCTGTCATTTGCTAACATGGAAGAATCCAGCATTCTCTGTTTTGGAACTGGCTGAATGGCAGCTAGCTTCAGGGGTTGGGAAACTCACCTGATTGAAGTGAGTAAGTTACTTACTATGTGCTGCAACACAGCAGATTTCGCAATCGTTTTGAAAAAGTCAGGGATTGAGCCAGTGATGGTTTCAGCTGTTGAACTATTTCTGTTTGTTGACTGATCAACTGAAACAAATTGGCATGTTAATTTAGCTATTCCTTGGTGGTTTTGGGTGTTGCATCCATCCTCCCATCAAGCCATTTTCTTCTGCTTATCCGGGGTCGGATAGCGTGATTTTGAGTATCTGCTTCACTTATGCGCAGAGTAGGCAATTTTTGTGCATTATGAGTGAACGAGGCCCATTGTCTGTCCAGATCAAAGTGAATTTGGGGTTTAGTTCATCTCCACTTATACTCTGTTTTCTAGCATTTTAATTTTAATTCGAAGGGCATTATCATCATTGTGCACCTCCAAGAATAGCAAAAGAGGGATCTTTGACCATTCTTTTGCACACTCTCTCTAAATCATCCATCCTATCCTCTGCGCTCTCATCGATTGCTCACTCCACAGATTTTCAATGGGGTTGACATGTGGGGACTGAGATGGCAATGGGAGTAGTTAGATAAAATCTGTGTCTGGTGAACTATTCCTACAATTTTCAGTATTAGAGTATGCTTCTGCAATAAAAACAAAATGTGTGTGTGTGTGTGTGTGTGTGTGTGTGTGTGTGTGTGTGTGTGTGTGTATGTATGTATATATATATATATATATAAAATCCTCGTCTCACCCCTCGGTGGAGTCCGTCCCTCATTCAGCTCGGGCCAGGAAGCTTGAGGGTTCTGCGCAGTGTTTTTTTTTCTGGATAAAAAAAATGGTCAGCTGGATTCTCAGCACTATGGATTCTTTTTGTTTTGATGAAAAGAGTCTTCTTGCCCCTCTGAGACATTGGCTGCTGGGCACACCTCAGATCCTTGGCAGAAGTGAAGTTTGGTTTGCCTGACAATATTGTCTGTAGAGGATGTGGAAGACAACTACAATATCAGAATCAGAATCAGATTTATTGGCCATGTATGCAAAAAAAAATACAAAATGAATTTACTTACCAGTTACAACCTGTTCAGAGGAACAAAACAACAATAATCAACATGGGGGAGACGGTGGGTCGCTGTTAAGCGCCCCTATATCTTAGATGTAAAAGGAAAATAGTCGGGAAGAGGAGGGGAAGAAAAACATTGCCCCTGCAATTGCAAAGCCAAGACCTTATCAGTCACATGCCCGGGGGGTACAAAAATTGGGAGTTGGGACTCGTTTTTTCCATCCAACAAAAGTTCAGATAACTACTGTTTTGGGTACAGGCCCTCAGCAATTTCAGACAGCCTTGAATGTCTTTCAGCACGTGCCTCTCCATGGCATCAATCTGCCAAATTCTTGATCAATCAGTCAATCAATTTTCCAGGATGGTACAACTACTCACGGTCTTTTACATTTTGCGAAGCGACTCCAAAATCATCCACTTTGCTGTTGAGTTCAGTCAACACATGAGTCTTAGTGTTGATCACCCACCCCACACCTTCCACGTAGGCCGTCAGCTTTTTCCCTTCCAATGAAGCTGAAGCAGCGGGTTTAATTTTGCGATAGATCAGGAAACTGCGAACACCAAATAGCAGGATACCTGTTTTCAAAAGGCCAATAATGAAGATGTCTTCCACATCCTCTACGAACACTATTGTCAAGAACACAATTCTCCACTTCAGCCAAGGATCTCAACTTTGTCCAGCAGCATATGTCCCAGAGGGGCAAGAAGGCTCTTATCGTCGAAAAAAATTATCCATCGTGCTGAGAGTCCAGCTGACTAATTCCATGGTTTGGTTTGTGTTTTCGGAAGAAAAAATAATACAGAGGCTATACCAAGACAGAGGACAGCACATTAGGCAAAGTCAGCAAACAGAGGAGCAAAGGGAAGGAGTGGGGGAGGGAAATGGGTCGAACAGCACAAAAAGTGTCCTCTTTCACTGAGAGCTAAAGCAAGAAAAATATTGGCCTTCTGCTAATAGGTATCCTGCTGTTTGGAGTTGGCAGTTTACCGATCTATCGAAATATTCAGCTGGCGGGAGCAGTTTCATTAGACGAGAACAATTTGCCGGACATTCTGAATGGTGCAGGGTGGATGATCAATACTCAGACTCATGTGTTGGCAGAACTCAATCGCAAAGTGGATGCGGTGTTGGAATCGCTTCGCAAAATGGAAAAGAACAAAGTGTACTTGATCCGGCCTGGGATAAATGTCATGACTGATCAATGATTCGGCTAATTGATGCCATTGAGAAATCACAAACTAAAAGACTTCCAAGGCTGTCTGAAATTGTGGACGGCCTGTTCCCAAAACAACTGCAATCTGGACTTTCCCCTGGTAGGAAAAAATTCGATTGAACGTGAGCATTCCTATTTACTCTTTACTCCTCCTTCCCGAGCCTGAGACTGATAAGCCACACGTGCTTGACATGCAGACAGCAACAAATGATAATCACAAAATGCCCTGCAATATCAACGCCTTCGTCGGATTCCTCTTGACTCGAGCCCCACGTGTTCCAACTTGATTGGCTGTAGTGCGCCCATGCTGAGCTTACTCACTGGTCTGGTTGTGATGTGTCCCCTACTACCACCTCCCACCCAACTTCCTTCCTCCCCGTTCACTACGTCAAGTTTTGAGATTTGTTGCACTAGTTTTTTAAATGTACACTCTATGTGCTGAGGGTTTTTTCTCTAGCTCAAACCTTGCTCCTACTTAAGGAGAATAGTTGGAGTCTGTCGGTTTTCTTCCCTCTCTTTTCACATCTAAGATATCAGGGCGCTGAACAGCAAACCACCAGGCTTCCCCTTCTGTCTCCTCCTGTTGGTCATTGTTTTGTTTCTGTTCCTCTGACGGGTTGTAAGTGGGAAAGTAACTTCTTGTGGTTTTTTTTTTTTTTTTTACATACTTGGCCAAAAAATGTGGTTCTGATTCTGTTTGCTGCTTTGTGTAATCATAGGGTCTGAACGATGGGGAAGGTTAAGGGTTAAGAAAATGGGAGGTGGACATGGTTTAAGTTAGATTTCAATATTGATGAGCTTATTCATCTAGTCATTGATCTCCAGGAGAGTCTCCCTAGCTATTTTGGCTGGAAATGAAGTAGAACGGGAAACATTAAGACAATATGGAGCCTTGCGTTGGGGCTTGAGTTGAATCTGGGGATGGGGAAGCCTCAGTCTGTTTGGGTGAAGTTGAAGCTTCCTTATGCTGTCGTATCTGTTGTTCTGCATGTTCTTGTCATTTGTTTTATGTTAGTGCAAGCCAATGACAAACAAAATAAAAAATGTTGGAAGTCACTATAATACAACAACACTGTTTTGGAAGTTTGTGGTATAATACTGTTTAAACTCTTATTGTGTCAAATGTTGTCCACTCAGCATCTACTGCAGCCTATTCATCCTAGAAGGGGATTTTCCCATCTGCGGGCCCCTTCTCAGCATTTCTCATTCTTCCTTTTTTGTTTGTTTGTTTGTTTGTTTGTTTTTAGTTTTGTTCTTCCCACCTGGTGGTTAAGATCAGGTGATGTCAACGGTGGGACTTTTTGTGATTAAGGGCGATTGAAATAAATTTGACTTGACTCTTAACATTTTTAGGGGGTTGTCACTCACCTGCATTTTTTTCATTTGACACGGAAGGGCTTGATCGTTGTCCCTCTAAAATAGAGGGCGATTACTGTGCCAGCAGTTGAAATGATTTTTTTTTCCACCATGGGTGGCTTCGAACACTGTTCCTTACAATGGATGACAATTATCAGGGAAAGGCGGGGGTTAAAGTGATACCTTGTCTCTTCAATACTAAAGTGACTCTCAATCACCTCTTTTGTAGCTCCGTGGTTTAATTAAACAGACAAACACACGCTTAATTAGGTGCTGACAAGTAGTCCCTTTAATGTTGTCTTTATCTTGGGCAGAAAAAAAAAAACGATCTTGCTGTCGTAAAAACAAAAAGGGTGCAGCAATTGACTGATTTTTGTTATTATGGGAAATTTAGCTCATGCAACCTCACCTCAGTTTGCAATAACTTCTGCTTTCTTAACAATTAATTCATTTCAGAAAAGTTTGCTCTGATGAAACAGCATTAAGAATTGAAATGCAGTAAAAGTGATGATTGTGCGCCTTCAGAGGAGATCCTTCAGACCCATGTGGCACATTGGTGGTCGCCGGATGGAGAGAGATTGGCCTTCCTCGTGCTGAATGAGAGTCAGGTGCCCAACATGGCTTTGCCTCGATTCACTGGCATGACATACCCCAAAGGAAAACAGTATCCTTACCCCAAGGTAAGTCTTGCTTATTATAGAGGCCCAATCTTGAGATTTCAGAGGTGGTTGTCACAATGTAAACAATTTCTGCGGAATTACCTCACATTTTAGGTATTAGTTGATATTGAATTAGAAGTACAAAAAGGTTTTCGTACCATAAAGTTATTTCTGCACTGTTTCACAAAACAAGTCTAGATATATGTTGCACAGAAAAAATGCCCACTCATATTTTACTTTGCCTTAACTGTCTTACACCAAGTCTTACAGGCAGGGCTGTTTTGCCAACACATCTAAATAACATTTCTGCATTTATTTTTCTGCAATATTTCAAAGTTATAAAAATCAATCTTATAAACGCTTCCGGCAGTGATGTCGGCGGGTTGGTGGAAAAAAAAGAGCAACAACCTCTGGTGACTTAAAATTCCTTACTTGCACCTCGGCTTACATTAATGTTAGGTTGCGTTTTCCCTTTTTTGTGGCGTTAAGACAAAAAGCTGAACTACTCTAAGTGACACCGCCTGAGATAATCTTCACGGCAGGAACTTCAGACCCATCACTATCAATCACTGTCATTCTTAGAGAATGCAGTATGCCATTTATCCACTGACAAACCCCTTGCCCCTTCCATCTCTCATCTCCAAGGTTCAGTCGGACCCGAGTGCTCATCTAGCATTTCTCAAATGCTAAAACTCACCAAGCAGCAGCAGTGCCTAAAGTTTCCTTCTCACACTGGGATACATGCTTACAAGAGGTTGACACTGGGGAAAAAATAATTGCTGTTTATGATTGCAAATGAAATATTATTCAGTATTTTATGAAGCATTAGTACATAAACGTATGTGCAGAGGTGAGCAAGTTTCAAAATTTTGCCAAGCCATCATTTGTCATCTGTCAGCAACTCAGGCATCTGTCAGTCATCGTCAGTCCGTCATTTTTTTCAAGCCAGCCCAAACTGTAATCATTACACGGTCAGCCCGGGATTTTATTTTAAACGCACTTCCGTATTTGCTTCCATCTAGAATTGCTTCCATCTGTAAATTTCACTGTAAATTTAATTAAAAAGGTAAATAGTGTGCACTCTCTTTAAGTGTATCAACATCATATGGTGCCTTGCCAAAGACCTTTACAAACACCTACACATATATATTCGTTGGAAGCAAATTGTGTATGTATTCAGCCCTGCAAACAAACACACGAGACTCATAAAGAAATATAGAAGGTTTGTCTTATCCAAGCAAACTGAAGTGTTGTCATCTGGTTCCACCTCCATAGCCAATCTCAGCCGGCCATCACAGTCCCTGCAGGGATTGAAAATAGTCGTACGCACTCACACACAGTCAATGCAGAACCCAGTGAACAAATACATGCAATACAGGCGAGAGCGTCTTTCTTTTAGTTGTCAGCGAAATGGGTGTCCATCAGTGATGGAATGAGAGGTCTGTCGGTACTTGACACGGTTTGTGACAATTACACAAATGAAGAAAAACCTACTTCCGTCAGTGCTCAGTCTGTCATTTCTTGATATTTTTTTCAGTTTCCCATCATTTGTTCGCAAAACGGTCCTTCTGTCAGGACTGATGGAATGCTCCCCTCTGCTTATGTATATGTCAAATCTTTTTCATTTATGCAAATCAATCAGTGCAATTTCGGAAAGTATAACATTCCTTTCAGTGAACTTTTTGTGCTAATTACCTGTCAACTCTTTATATTTCCAATCAAGGATAATAACTTTTTTCTGACATAAACAATTTAAGGTATTTCACTAAAGCCTAAAGATTGTCCCACATGCAGGCTGGCCAACCCAATCCAGTGGTGAAGCTTTTTGTTGTCAATCTTTACGGGCCGACACACACGCTGGAGCTCATGCCACCAGACAGCCTCAAACTAAGGTGAGAAGAGCTTCATTTCTCTCATATGAAGATCACAGAATCTGTCGGATCGAATTGCTTAATAACACACAGTGATTTATGTTCTGCAAATTATTTTTATTGCTGTAATTAATTTGCAGAGAAAAACAAGATATGATCATCTTTCTGCCCCTAGGGATCATTATGTAACCATGGTAAAATGGATCAGTAAGACGCATACATCTGTTAGATGGTTGAACCGGGCTCAGAACATCTCCATTCTGACTGCGTGTGACACCACCACGGGAGCCTGTGTCACGGTATGTGCACCCCACAAACCAACAAAGAGGGTTGAGGGGCCAAGACAGATCTTTGACTTGTATTGGAAAGAAAAGAAAATATTTGCTGCGCTCCAGAGTCAAACTTGGAGCATCATGATTTTTGTCCTGACGCAAGCCTCCATGGGCATGGTTGGGAAATTTGAATGCATGCACATAGCGCACTTGACAGTTCGGTGGCTGAAAGTAGACTTAACCTTATGCCTGCAGGAACCACGTCTAAGTTTTGGTATGTGTATTAGAACACAATTTTAGTAAATTTGTTCAGAGCACAGGTAGAGGTAAGATCGGGTGGCCCGAGCCCGACCCGAATTTTGGTCGGGCCTAAAATGTCAATCATTGCTTCGGGTTCGGGTCGGGCTTCTCTCTCGCTGACTTTTTTTTTTTTGTTTCGAGGCCGTGAATAGTTTTGGCCACGAGAGACCGTGGTTCGCAAAAAACAGAAGTTGCCTCATCACAACACGTAGTGTACTAAACTCTTGCAATGACAATTCAAAGAACTCCTTCCAGTCTCTGTCAACTATCCACCCGTCATTGTTCGTCTTTGTCTCTCTGCTTCTCTCTCTTAAAGTGTCGTGCTAGATTCTTAAGGACGTACTGCTGCTGTGGTTTACGGCCCAATTTTCAACCCGTCAAAATGACGGACGGCCTTAAATTTTCCCCGTCCACTCTTAAAAAAAATCCGTCAATGATGGAAAATTGTCGGTTAATGTAACCTCTTCAGAAACAGAAATATAAAAGATGTAAATGTTTATACAGTCTTGTTTAACTTAGATTTCGTTACAAAAGACAGGCTTTGTTATCAGAAATCACCCCTCCTCCTCCCAAGTCCTCACAAATAAAATATGAAATCTCGGGTTTGCTTCAGGCTTGGGCCTGCAAATCAAGTTAAGTGATCGGGCTCGGGCCGGGTCGGGCTTAAATACCCTCGGGCCGGGTCGGGTTGGGCTCGATTTTTTAGGACTGATCTTAGCTCTAAGCACAGGTACACAGATTCTCAGCTGCATGTGCATACATGTATATATCTATCTATATATCTATAGATATATAGATATATATATATAGAGAGAGAGAGAGAGAGAGAGAGAGAGAGAGAGAGAGAGAGAGGTCCTTTTAAAAAATTAGCATATTGTGATAAAGTTCATTATTTTCCATAATGTAATGATACAAATTAAACTTTCATCATATATTTTAGATTTATTGCACACCAACTGAAATATGCAGGTCTTTTATTGTTTAAATATTTATGATTCTGGCATACAGCTCGTGAAAACAAAAATCCCTATCTCAAAAAATTGGCATATTTCATCAGACCAATAAAAAAACAAGTGTTTTTGATTTAAAAGAAAGGCAATCGTCAATAATAATGTTCAGTTATGCTCTCAATACTTGGTCGGGAATCCTTTTGCGGAAATGATTCGTGCTTCAATGCGGCGTGGCATGTAGGCAATCAGCCTGTGGCACTGCTGAGGTGTTATGGGGGCCCAGGATGCTTCGATAGCGGCCTTAAGCTCATCAACAATGTTGGGTCTGGTGTCTCTCAACTTTCTCTTCACAATATCCCACAGATTCTCTTTGGGGGTCAGGTCAGGAGAGTTGGCAGGCCAATTGAGCACAGTAATACCATGGTCACTAAACCATTTACCAGTGGTTTTGGCACTGTGAGCAGGTGCCAGGTCGTGCTGAAAAATGAAATCTTCATCTCCATAAAGCTTTTCATCAGATGGAAGGATGAAGTGCTCAAAAATCTTCCGATAGCTAGCTGTATTGACCCTGCCCTTGATAAAACACAGCGGACCAAGTCCAGGAGCTGGCATTGCATCCCAGAGCATCACTGACTGTGGGTACTTGACACTGGACTTCAGGCATTTCCTTCTCGCCAGTCTTCCTCCAGACTTTGGCACCTTGATTTCCGAATGACATGCAAAATCTGCTTTCATCCGAAAAAAGTACTTTGGACCACCGAGCAACAGTCCAGTGCTGCTTCTCTGTAGCCTAGGTCAGCCGCTTCTACAGCTGTTTCTGGTTCAAAAGTGGCTTGAACTGGGGAATGCGGCACCTGACCTGTAGCCTCGCCTGTGCATGGTGGTTCTGGATGCTTCTACTCCAGACTCAGTCCATTGCTTCCACAGGTCCCCCACGATTTGGAATCGGCCCCTCTCGACAATTTTCCTCAGGGTCCGGTCACCTCTTCTGGTTGTGCAGCGTTTTCTGCCACACTTTTTCCTTCTCACAGAGGTGCCTTGATACAGTACTCTGCAACCAGCCTCTTCGCTCAGAGATTTATTCTGTGTATTACCCTCTTGTTTGAGGGTGTCAATGGTGGCCTTCAGGACAGCAGTCAGGTCGGCAGTATTACCCAGGATTGCGGTTTGGAGGTTTTCAAAGACTCCGAAATCATTTGCGGGTGTTTAGAGTTAATTCGTTGATTCAGATGATTAGGTTAATAGCTCCTTTAGAGTACCTTTTCATGATTTGCAAATTTTTTCAGATAGGAATTTGGTGTTTACAAGAGCTGTATGCCAAAATCATCAGTATTAAAACAATAAGAGATCTGAAATATTTCAGTTGGTTTGCAATAAATCTAAAATATATGAAAGTTTATTTTTTCTCATTACATTATGGAAAATAATGAACTTTAACACTCCATGCAAATTTTTTTGAGAAGGACCTGTATATGTGTGTGTGTGCGTGTGTGTGCGTGTGTGTGTGTGTATGTGTGTGTGTGTGTGTGTGTGTGTGTGCACTCACAAAAATAAAGGGAACACTTAACAGCATGTGTGTATATATATATATATATATATATAGGACCCGAGCTGAATGAGGGACGGACACCAC
>NW_017805990.1:1077745-1112605 GCF_001891065.2 Hippocampus comes
TATACACACACACACACACACACACACACACACACACACACACACACACAAAATTCGGAATATTTGGCTTTCAGGTGAAATTTATGGAAAATGTAAAAAGTTCACGCTACAGTGATATCATGTCATGAAAGTAGGACATTTGAGTAGAAGTATGCACCGGTGATTTCAAACAATTAATTGAAACAAACGTTAAAAGCAATGGTGGGTACACCACAACAAAAAATGTCAAAAATGTAAACATCTCAATCACTCATCACATGCCCTTGAGCATCAATTACAGCTTGACGACGACATGTCATTCTTTTCACAAGACGACTTATTGTCTGCTGAGGCATGGCATCCCACTCTTCTTGAAGGGTGGCCCTCAGGTCATTGAGGCTCTGTGGTGCAGAGTTTCGAGCCTCTCCCCAGTGCCTCAGCGGATCCCACATGTTTTCAATAGGATTCAGGTCTAGAGAAAGTGGAGGCCATTGAATTTGAGGTACACCAGCCTCCAACAGCCATTCCCTGATGATGTGACCTCGATGAGCTAGAGCATTTTCGTCCATGAAGATGAAATTAGGCCTGTGTTGTTCATGTAGGGGCCCAGTCACTGGATTAATAATGTTGTACAGGTAGTATGGGCTTGTCTCTGTACCATTCACAATGTGTAGGGAAATTCTGTACTGAGTGGACACACCTGCCACACTGTAACCCCACCACCACCAAAAGCTCATCTGGTGACAACAGTGGCTAATGTAGAGCGCTCTCCTTGCCTTGTTGGCGGCCATCATTTCTGCTCAACATGAATCGACTTTCATCAGAGAACAGCACTGAGGCGCACTGGTCCCTCGTCCGGCGTAAATGCTCCCTGGCCCATGCAACATGATGATGCCTCTGCCCAGTGGTGTGGTCAAGTACCCTTGCAGGTCGTCTAGCATGCAGACCAGGTTGATGTAAACAGTTTCGAATGGTCTCTCGCCTCCCTTAAACGTGCCTGGAGTTGAGTTGCATTCATCATCCGATTCTATCAGGTCATTGTTCACAATGGAGTGGTCATCAGCATGAGATGTGGCCAAAGGACATCCACTTCTACATCTTTCTGTGACTCTTCCAGTCTCTCTGTATTTCTGTTGCAACCTGCTGATGATCTCTGTTACATTCTTAGCTCAGGGGTCACTTCCATCAGAGCACATCCTGTTTGAAGCATCATAATGGCAAGGTACTGTTAATCCATCATTAGGTGTCGTTTTGGTCTCATGATGTCGAAATGTGAACAGCGTGATGAGGATGACTGTTTATGCAGCAGATCTAACTGAACCAGGACATCTAATGGTCGATTTAAGGATGTTGTTAATTTTGCCGCAAAGCTCCTCGTTACAGAACAGCAATTTGTGCAAAAAGAACTGAAAAATGAAACAGCTGGACATGTGCATTCAAAAGCTTCAAGAAGGCCACATTAAGTTCACCTGGAAATGTTTGAACGCATTTTAGGTTCGTCATGAAATTCATCCAAAAGCCAAATATCCCTTACCTTTTGTGTGAGTAGTGTGTGTATAAAGAGAGAGAGAGAGAGAGAGAGAGAGAGAAAGAGAGAGAGAGAGACAAAGTCATGAGATGGTGACATTTTAATTTCAAAAGCAGAATCTATTTTTGTTTTTCCGATTTGATTCAACTGTTTTGTGTCTTGTTTTCATAAATTTTCACCTTTCTGTTACTTTGTATATTATTATGTTTCTTATATTTTATAGTACATGTTAGCAGATGACAAAAACATAACAGCTGAACACAGGGGGCACTAATTTTGTGTCCAGCACAAGTCTAGCGAAGAGCTTGGTCTAACCATGTGCGTGGGTGGAGTTAACGTTATTTTCTTATTTCTGTACATGTGCGTAGGTCATCTCAGAAACTCAGAATCTGTCTGCCTGTGCCGACACCAAACCACCACCTGCACCGCAACTTAGTCCTGCTTTTTAATGGTCTAAAGTTTAGTCATTTTTCAGTCACCAAATTGTGTCCTCGTCCTGCCACAGCACATCCTGCCAAATTCCCAAACACAGTGAACTAGACTTGCCCCTGAACTCAAATCAAGAAGTCCCAGCTTTTATACCGAGCGCACTCAGCAGGCAGCAATTTCCAGTTTAAGACCCTCTCTCATGCCTGCTACTGTTATCGGAATGAAATAAGAAGTGAGAATAGAATCCCCAGAAAAGGTTACGGGCTTCGCCATGTGATCCGTTCATTTGTTGATAGAAAGGAAAACTCCACTTTTGAAAAAAGAAAGAAAAACTTACACATACACATTTTTCTTTGTGTCTTTTCCAGAGACATGAAGAAAATTCTGAGCTCTGGCTTTCCAAACAGGTAATCCCTTTTTTTTTCTTCTTCTCAGAATGCAGTATTGTATTAACTTTCTTTCTTCATATAAAATAATTTGATACTTTGCGTCCCTCTTGCAATTTTTTTCAGAGAAAGGAAAATGTCTGTTCTCCTTTGCAATGCTCCCTCTAAACTGCGTGTGTGCACAATTGCGCACTGCTCTCACTCAGTCAACAGAACATCACATGTATACAACGCATAAAAAAAAAAACAACAACCCTAACATGTATTGGCATTTTGAATTTCCATAATCGCCTCATACAAAGAAATTGAAAAGTTGATTTTCCACATGCAGTTGTGTCAAGGCTTGCATGATGGTCGAGTACAGGACCCCAAAAAGCAGGGAGGCAGGGAGGACTTAACAAAATGCATTTCACAAAAATACAAACATGAAACAGACACAAGCAGATAAAAACAATGACAAACAATGACCCAACACCGACTGGTCGGGCAGGAAGTCCTTTTAACAAAACACTCGCTGATGACACAAAGACCAACAGGTGTGCCACTGCAGGAGGAGCCCTACAGTGCCACCTGTTGGTCAGAAACAGAACCACCCTAAAAGTACCCCTTCCTGAAGGGACGGATCCCAGACGTCCCTAAGTCGCCCAGTGGCAGCTGCAGGACTTGCGCCGCCAAAACGGGGTGGCAGACGCAGGACTTGCGCCACCGGAACGGAGTGGCAGCTGCATCACTTGCGCCACCAGAACGAGGATGGCAGCCGCGTCACTTGCACTGCCGGAACGGGGGTGGCAGCCGCAACATTTGCGCTGCCGGAACGAGGATTAGTGGCAGTCGGACCAGGGCTCCGGTCCTGCGGGTCCAGTCTTCGTCGGGTCATTCTATCATGTTGGAGTGATAGTAGAGTAGCAGACCCCAAAAAGCAGGGAGGCAGGGAGGAGCAGGGTGGACTTAACAAAAGGCATTTAACAAAAATACAAACACAAAGCAGACACGAGTAGATACAAAAAATGACCCAACACTGACTGGTCGGACAGGGAGTCCTTTCAACAAAACACAAACTGATGACACAATGACCAACAGGTGTGCCACTGCAGGGGGAGCCCTACAGTGCAATCTGTTGGTCACAAACAGAACCACCCTAACGGTTTGACGGAGCAGTAAGAAAAAAATTGTCCAAAAAAAAAACAGAAAACGGTGGAAAAAATGGAGCATCTTGAATGCACACTGTGTCGTATAATCGTTGTCACACAGACCCTTGCTCAGAGATGCCCACTTGGTCAATTTTACCTTGTCTCGAGTCATATACGCGGCTTCTTTACAGTGATATTAATGTGAGTGTGCCTCACTATTAACATTACAGTACCCCTATGGAGGACTTGTTCTCTGCTAATTGTACGACTAACGTCAAGTTGTGGCTTGTTTATTAGCATGGTGACAAGTGCAGTATTACGGATGTAACACCCACTGAGGATATCTAAAGTTTACCTCCGGTGGTCAGAAGGAAAAATATATCTCGTTTATCAAGGACAACTGCATCCAAACGCATGATTGGTTTCACTGGTTGTATTCAAGCAAGTTTATAGTACCTTGCGGAACCTATTTGTCGATATGCCATGGGAGCGAATGCCTGTAGCCAATACTTGACTGCAAAGAAGTAGAGCCATGGCGTAGGAGTGCTGAAAACCGTCTTGGCCCGGCCATCTCTCTCCAATTCAATATGGTATTGTCTTGGTCAGATTTGGATGAATCGGAGTTAGCCTCACCAGTTTCCTGAGGTGGGCAGGTCCATCAATCGTCACTGACGGACGTCCGTGTTGCTGAGTCAGTGTCAGACGAGGGTGATGCGCAGCGCATAATAATCAGCCAGCGCAAGCGAAGGCAGAAACCTGTCTGTGACGCGGGTCAGGTTACATCTTTTCTGTTTAAATAAAATAAATTAATTCGTAAATATCCGCAATTGGATGCCATGTTCACAACAAGAAAAACAGCAACAACAACAACAACAAGAAAGACTGATTAACATCGTTAGGTCAGCAATCTGGCATATCACTCAACAGCAACCGGACGTTGCAAGGATGACCCAGTCAACGCCTTGATGTCACATCCGTTCTTAACATGGCGCCTTGAATTAAAATTAACCAGCGCAGTTGTTATGGAAGTACAAGACTCGACAGAAAAACGAAAATGTCATTCATCAAACTTTACAATAATGCTTTGTTTCTCCATCAATACCTCAAAATGGGCCCCCGGAGATACACTTGATTAAAATAAATAAATACATAAATTGCTCACATACGTGTATGTTGAAAAGGAACAAAACTACCCAGTCATCATCTCACCAATCCCCTCATAGCCAAATGGAGAAGTCTGATGCTTGGGAATATCTCTGCACAATTGAAGCACATTACTGCGACGCACTTATGAAGTGTCGATGGCCAATGTGTGGTCCGAGTCACTGAATTATTGCAACCCCACGCTGCCTTCATCATGAAAAATATTCACAGAACCGTCACTTCCCTGTACTTTTCCTCATCTTTGAGAAAATGTGAGTTCTGTAATATAGACCCCCTTTGTCCTCCTTTTAAATTTGTTACAATGATCTGATAGCTAAATTTAGCCTACTAATATTGACCACCAAAGGTTTTGAAGATTAATGTTTAGCATCCTCTAATCCAGGGGTGCCCAACCAGATAGAGACGAAGAGCCATTTTTTTTACTGTGTTATTGCAGAGTCACATACACATGGGCGTCCCGTCCTCGCGCGCGCGCGCACACACAAACACACACACACACACACACACACACACACACACACACACACACACACACACACACACACACACACACACACACACACCCACACACACACATACACACACATACACACACACACACGCAGACGTACGTGGGTGCCCAACCATGCACTCGCGCACATATGCACGCACGCCATGATGAGCAACCACCGGAACGACCCGAACATGAATGAAAGCTAAAGACACAAAGACACAAATCTTTTTTTCCCCCCCATTTCCTCCTCCCACCCCTTGCGGTCGACTTGGAACCAATCCGCTGGCTCCCGGTCGATTGTGATCGACGTATTGGGCACCCCTGCCTTATAAACAGAGGTAATTCGCTGATTATCTTAGCGCTTAGCGCCTCTGTTTGCGCATAAGCGGTGATTCAGCCATCTGATTGGTTGCCCACTATGTCAATCAAGTAACGGGATTGATGATAGGCTGACGTACTACGTTCTGTGTTTTTAGCGCCGTTGTTTGAATGACATTGCCACCGCCGAGGCGTTTTCGACGCTTGTCGTGTGAAAGCCCGGGAGCCGCACTGAACCAGCCAAAGAGCCGCATGCTGCTCTCGAGCCGCGGGTTGGCTACTGTTAGAGTCTAATCTAATCAGTGTGAATTTGAGAATTATCGTATTTACTGGCCGAGGTAAAGCCCCTATCACACTGAGGGGCAAACTTTTGCGGGTGTTTGCAAAGTTGGTGAATGTTGTGTTTTCATTAGGGTTCATCAGGGTACGTCCAAGGTCGCAAACGTTCGCCAGACGTCTGCCAACAGTTTTCATGTAATTTCTTGTTGCGAGGAAATCCTTGAGGATTATTACAAGTGAAGCATCTCAACATGTTTCTTGATATTTGTAATAACCTTATGCACCATTTAATATGATTTACCTTTTCAACCATTTTCATACTCACAAAATAGTCACTCATGTCACTCTTCAGTTCATAGATTTTGAATTTTAAAATCGGAAATATTGACGCGATAATTTATTTTAAGAATGTGCGATTATTACAAAATTCCCATTCACTAACATAAATTTCTGAATAATCAAGTCAATTTCGGCTGGTTTCACGACACACAAAGTGGCATAAAATCCATAAATCCTTTCATTCAATCAATTCATACAAACCTTGGCTCATTTTATCCATCTCACAAAAGTATATTCATCGATGTCCTCTGTTTTAATATGTAGGTGGTTTAAAATTTTGTGTAACATATCTACATGGTATAACCTACGATGATGTCAGGTTTTGGACACGTGTGCCATTGGTTTGGCCAACGTGTGCATGTCTAATCTTGTTCACCGTGGTCCAAGGAATGATCAGGGACTTTGTGCGATTGCTCAGATACATTGAAAATTAGAAAAAATTTTGCTCCCGTGCCTCTCATTTTGCCCTCACAAGTACAGATTTGCATCCGCCGTTCACTTTTAACCCTTTCAGGGACAGTGGTTACTACAACGTACAGCTTATCATGTTATCAGGTTACAGGGTGCATGAAAGGGGTTAAAGACTTAAAATCAACCATCCGATTCCATAAATCACGTTGTGCCCGGTAACAAAGTACGTACCACCATCGCGGTGTAGTCGCTTTGCATTATCTTTCATGTCAAATGTATCTCAAGTAGAAGTTCAGGTTTGGCTTATGCTGTCTGTAAATGTGATGTTTCTTTGTTTTCTGGAGAACCAAGATCCAGTGTTCTCGAAAGATGGCAAAAGATTCTTCTTGACTGTTCCAGTGAAACAAGGGGGACGTGGAGAGTTTCATCACATCGCCATGTTTAACACCCAGGTGAAGTTTTATTTGTCTTAAGATTGAACAAATAAAGTGTCTCCATAAAAATGACACATTTGGTGTGGCAGCCATACTTTCTTGACCACTATACTTTCTATCTTTTCTTTTTTTTTTTCTTTTTTTTTTTGCGGCACTATATTGTAGCTTGGTTGCTTCTACCAGACAGGAGATGACTCACTCATATATTTGTGAGTGATGGCAACCCTGTTAGTTGAGGCACTCTGGAAACGGGACACAAGTAAATACAAGTTCCCAATAATTCTCCTTTTTCTTGCTCACTTGCTCACATGAGGTCTCAGGTAAGATACTTGCCCAGCCGACTTGGGACGAGAGGAGTAGTGAACCCTAGACTGGTGGCCAGCATTGCAGGACACATTTACAACATGGAACAACCTGTCACACTTACATTCATACCTATGGGCTCCAATTAACCGACATGATGATGCATATTTTTTGATACACGGGAAGAACACAAAGGCCTGACGGCTCAGATTAGAAACTCAAACCTGTTGACTGTAAGTCAATCGAACAAACCACCACTCCACGCTAACCGGTTCCCATTCAATCTTTGAAGTCGAACAGCACATTGGTTGTCACAGCAACTTTCTTCTGGAAAATACTAACCAAGTGAAACTAACACACATCCCAAATATAAGAGGATGTGTTCACTGTGCAACCACAGTTTATTTTTACTTCCCCTCTTGAAAATATTTTCTTTTTCCATCGACTTGTACAGGTTATAGGTCACATTGATGGTAGAAATAAAATTCACATCATTAAAAAATAAAAATCCGTACATGTGCCTTCATACCACACACACATGCGCGCGCGCGCGCGCACACACACACACACACACACACACACACACGCACACACACGCACACACACACACACACTAAGCATACCTGTCAGATTGTTGCACTCTGCAGAGGAATCTGTCCAGGCATAAGATCATGCATGAACAAAACAAGAATGTATCATATAGGCACTCCTAATTTATAAATAAGTACTAATAGCCACATATCTTGTGCTCATCTCAGTTCCGAGCAGATGAAAATGAAGTCCGGCATTTAACGTCAGGAAACTGGGAGGTGACAAAAATCCTTGGCTATGATGAAAGCTCTGATAACCTGTAAGTTGAACTGATGACTGTAGAAATATATTTGCATGAGACAGATACGAATATCTCGAAAAAAAGAAAATAATATTGTTTGTTTCTGAAAGCATGAAGGAAGCTTATTTGATGTTTTTTTTGTTATCTTTTTCTAGTTATTTTCTCAGTACGGAGGGTTCACCTCGAAGGCGGCAAGTTTACAGGTTTGTTTTTCATTTGTGTCTTGTCCTATTATTTCTTTCTTAATTGCATTTATGTGGAGATAATGATGCTAATATGTAGAAATACAAGTTTTTATTAAACCCGCTAACGTATCCTATCATACAAGGATTACATTTGCTTATTATTTTCAGTTTTGCTACACTATGTATTGCTACACTATGTATTGATTAATATTCGTTTTCACCTCAGTGCATTTCTTTTCCTTATCATGGCTGCAAAGCAATGGATGAACGATTTTTAACTGAATAGTATTTAGCGCTTTTGGGTGTTCCCATTGTCTTACCGATTTTCTCTTTCTTTTAGCGTGAAAACTGTTGGATTGTTCCCACGATGGTGTTTAACATGCGAGCTCAATAAGGCGCACTGTTTGTACTTTGATGCTGTTCTAAGCCCCACGAACCAGCACATTATCCTTCACTGTAAAGGTACGTTATCACACATGAGGAGGTGGATAAAATTGAACATAAATATCACAGTTTGAAATGAATTTACAGCCAATCTATACTATTTGGCCTGGGTGCAGCTGGTTAGAAAAACATTAAGTTTAAGCCAATTTTACTTCTACAGTATCAGTTCATAACAGACGTTACCTGAAGTCTTAAATCATGCTCTCCATACATTAAGAAAACCAAGTGAACCCTACATGAGCAAGTAATAGGCGACGGAAGGAGAGAAACCTTAATTAGAGGGAGTTCTCTCTAATTAAGGTCTGCCTCGCCTGGTTGAGATAGAGACAAAGTGGAGATGGACAGAGAGCAGACACAGTGGGAACGAGAAAAAAATAATCGAATGAAGTGATTGGGGAAGAGAAAAGGAAACAATATGGATACCGTTAATTGTGTTAACACTAGAAATAGTAATATGGTGACAGTAATACCTTGTTTTTCATGGGGGTTACATTCCAGACCATCCCTTGCAATAGACAAAATACGCAAAGTAGCGACCAAATATTCATGTTGAGCATCATCCATACAGTGTTATATTTGTTCATTTGGAGTCACAATCGTCACATTGTACTGTACTGTACTATCTGTGACGGAATATGAGTGGCTTTTAAAGGCTGAAGCTGGACTCATGCTATTTGGAATGGATTGTTTGAGCCAACTCTCAGACGACTATGCCACCATCAATCATTTTAGTCCACAGACGAATAGCATCGATTTCATTTATCAGACTGCTCATTGACACAGTGTCAGAGATTTTCTCGGACAAAGTTAAAGAAATGACTCGGCACACAGGAAAATTGTCTTCAATATCGGCGGGAGGGGATCTCTGAGAGCGAACGACGGTAGTTGCTCCGATGATCACACTCTCGAGCTCCCTTCCCGCCAATTCCGACTTTTATTGTAACATACAAGGAAAACACTGCCCCCGACATTTGCATACCGCACCCCCGGTCCGGCCCCTCGGTGGTGATTGGTTACCTGTTTTTTTAAACTTGAACCACCAGTACGTTGGCGCCTTTTCTGTCTGGTCTACATCGAATTAACATGTTGCAGACTTTGCGGACGACAAATGTCGCCTGGGCGCGACGGGTGTTCTCAACTCGTCTTTTGTTGTTCAACCCCTGTTCCCAAATTATTCATTCCCCTTTTGTGACCGAGTTTCGCCCCCTCCCCTGTGATTGCCCACCTGCATTGACGTGCTAATTGTGGACTTCAACAGCCCTCCGGCCAGGTGGCCGGCGCCTATGTGCACAGGCATTTGGAGGTGCTGGATACGCACCCAAACGTTTAGATGTGCCCAAATTAAATGAAACTTTAAACATGATACAATTTTGCTCATAGATTTCTCTAACACACAGATATAAAGCAATCCACAAAAAAAGTTGGGAACCACCGGCCTAGATTGTCAGGGACCTGAGGTCAACCATCCAGTGGGGATTCTCATTGTTACTGCTCTGCAAATATGATCAGCCTACAACAGATTTCAGTTATCTACTGTAGATATCAGTGAGAATCTTGAATAGTTGGGCTCCCGCTCCTGCTCGGACACAAACCCTGAAAGTCTCATGAAGATGGTCTCAAAGAATTGTCTTAATTTTACCTTGTATCTCAGCCAAATACTTGATCTTTGTACCATAATCCCGGCAAATTGGAAGATGAGTAATTGACAAGTGACAACTGTATAACAGCAAAATGGCTACCTTAGCAACTCCATCTATTCCTTTCAGTTCACATGGTAGGTTGGTTACATTTTTATTAGATTTAGGACAGTCCAAAGACAATCCGTCGCAGTGTTAGAGCTGGGATTTAATAAACTCTGATCCAAAAACTTTTGCTTGAAAAAAAACAAATCATTCATTCATTCATTTTCCGATCCTCTTATCCTCACGAGGGTTGCAGGGGGTGCTGGAGCCTATCCCAGCTGTCTCCGGGCAGCATGCGGGGGACACCCTGAACCGGTTGCCAGCCAATCACAGGGCACACAGAGACGAACAACCATCCATGCTCACACTCACACCTCGGGACAATTTGGAGTGTTCAATCAGCCTGTCATGCATGTTTTTGGAATGTGGGAGGAAACCTGATTACCTGGAAAAAACCCACACAGGCCCAGGGAGAACATGCAAACTCCACACAGCTGGAATTGAACACAGTACCTCTGCACTGTGAGGTTGACGGGCTAACCACTCGACTACTGGGCCGCCAAAAAACAAATCACTTTGTGCTAACTTGTATAATTGCTTTCAGGATATTGTGTTAAGAATGAGTCGATCAGTCGAGGATGACTCTTCATGTTGTTTTTTGTGGATTAAATTTATTTGGGCGGATGAGAGTGTTTCAAGCATTTGGCCTTTGGAGTAATGATTTATTTTACAATAACATTGTTCCCTCTCCCGAAAGCAATAAAACATGAAGAAAGCTTGTTTTCAGTTGGCAAAGTTCACATAACGCCTGCTCTTTCATCAGGATAAACAATTTTATATAATTCCACTCATGAGATTCATTTAATACATAGAATGTTTTCATGCAAGTACGAACATAACGAATCAATTTCACTGAGCCACAAGTGGGCATTACAATGCAAAGGTCAAAGCAAATACATCTCACCAAAAGGTAATAATAAATAAAATGCTCCTGTTTTTGTTAAAAAAAAAAAAAAAAGCAGAAAATCCAAAAATAGTTTTTTTCTTGGGTAAAGCGAAATGAGAGAAAGGGCTGAATGTGACAGAAGATTTGAACTGTTCCTTCTGTATTTGTGCTACAGTAGTTGCCAACAGACAAACTAACAGCTGCTTGAAAACTGCAGCTGTTTGTTTACATTCAAATTTGTGCTCCTGTGGCCATGCGAGCGGCATCATACAGTTTGATGTGATTGCAGGATTACAATTTGAGCATCCCAGCACACTCATGCTGGCGATTGGTGACTTCAGCAATGTCCCTCTCTTTCAAAAACGAACAATACAACATGTATACTTTTCTTAGTTTACCCGCTAAAGATAGCGTGTGGTGGCCGTGGGTGACATGATTAAGTAAGCATTCCATAATTAAAGCTATTTATTTATTTATATATTTGTTTTTTAATTGCCTTCCCCAATCTTCACATTTTATATAATCGGGTTGGATGCACTGAGATTAAAACCCTCATTCTTCAAGGGAGACGTGGCCAAGACAGGCAGCAACAAAAGCACACATTTGTAGAAATAAAAAGAAAGACAATTTGTAATTTTACCATCTATGAAACATTTGTCGGAATCACTTGATCAAGCATGAATTACACGTTTATTTATTTATTTATTTATTTTCATTTCAGGTCCTGGAACACCTATGGTGATCTTACACAGCCTCAATAGTACAAGTAAGGGAATATATGTCCATCTCCGAACCGAGCAATGTTGCTTCGTTTCGGGTTTCTTAAGATTAAGTCCTGTTTAGGTTTAAAAAAAAAGAGGAAAACAATTCAAATGCATCCATCTATTCATTCTTTACCGCTTATCCGGGGGTCGGGTGGCGGGGGCAACAGCTTTAGCAGGGAAGCCCAGACTTCCCTATCCTCAGCTACTTCTTCCAGCTCTACCCAGGGGATCCCGAGGCGTTCCCAGGCCAGCGTGTCCTGGGTCATCCCCGGGGCCTCCTGGCAGTGGGACATGCCCGGAACACCTCAACAGGGAGGTGTCCAGGGGACATCATAATCAGATGCCCGAGCCACCTTATCTGGCTCCTCTCGATGTGGAGGAGAAGCGGCTTGACTCTGAGCCCCTCCCGGATGACCGAGCTTCTCACTTTATCTCTAAGGGAGAGCTCGAACACCCTGTGGAGGAAACTTATTTTGGCCACTTGTATCTCCCGACGGACCCTCATCTCCAGCACCCCTTAATAGACCTCACCAGGGAGGCTGAGGAGTGTGATCCCTCTTCTTAAAAGAGGGACCATCACCCCGGTCTGCTAATCCAGAGGCACTCTCCCCGATGACCAGGTGATGTTGCGGAGGTGTGTCAACCAGGACAGCCCCACAACATCCAGAGCCTTGAGAAACTTATCCACCTCCAGGGCTTTGTCAACTAGGAGCTTTTTAACCACCTCGATGACTTCAACCCCAGATATAGGAGAGCCGACCTCACAATCCCCAGACTCTGCTTCCTCGAAGAAAGGCATGTTGGTCCAGTTGAGGAGGTCTTTGAAGTATTCTCCCCACCAACTCACCAATGTCTCAAGTCAAGGTCAGCAGCACCTTATCCCCACTATACACAGTATTCATGGTGCACTGCTTCCCCCTCCTGAGACGTCGGATGGTGGACCAGAATTTCCTCGAAGCCGCCCAAAATTCACGGAACTCCTCACTGAGTTTTTGTGTCAGCAACCGCCAAAGCTGTGTTCGGCTTGGCCAGCTGGTACCCATCAGCTGCCTCCGGAGTCCCTCAGACCATTAAGGCCTGATAGGAGTCCTTTTTCAGCTTGACGGCAATCCTGACTGCCGATATCCACCAGGGAGTTCTGGGATTGCCGCTATGACAGGCACCAACCACCTTATGGCCACGACTGAGATCGGCAGCCTCAACAATAGAGGTGCGGAACATGGTCCAAAGGGAATCAATGTCGCCCGCCATCCCGGGATGTGGGTAATGCTCTGCTGAAGGCAAATGTTGAAATTCCTTTTGACAGGGGATTCTGCCAATACGCTTGGGTCTGCCAGGTCGGACTGGCATCTTTCCCCACCATCTGAGCCAACTCATCACCAGGTGGTGATCAGTTGACAGCTCCAGCCTTCTCTTCACCCGAGTGTCCAAAATATTCAGCTGCAAATCCGATGATATGACCACAAAATCAATCATCGAACTGGTGCCGAGTCCACATAGGGACACCCTTATGTTTGAACATGGTATTCATTAGGGACAATCAGTGACGATCACAGAAGTCCAATAACAGAACACCACTCAAGATCTGATCGTGGGGGGTTCCTTTCAATCATACCCTTCAGGTCTCACTATTATTGCCCGCGTGAGTACTGAAGTCCCCCAGCAGAACGAGGGAGTCCCCAGAAGGAGCGCTCTCTAGCAAGGACTCAAAAAAGGCTGGGTACTCTTGAGTTGCTGTTTAGTGCATAGGAGCAAACAACAGTCAGGACCCGTCCCCCCACCCAAAGGCGGAGGGAGGCTACCCTCTCATTCACCGGCATTTGATCTTGTGCTTGTCAACACGGTCCCTTGTGTCTTCCAAATCAGCTCCTTCAGCCACTCGTGTCTTGTCCAGGTGTTCCTCATTAACTTGTCAGTTTGTTTGTATTTATTCTGTATTTGAGGAAAGTGGGAAGTCAGACTTTTCTGACCTCCGACCAGGAAAAGTACACCGGAATTCCCCTTTGAGCTGTGAGGGGTGAGTTATGAAGTTGAAGAAAAAAAAAAAGGACCCTGACTGCACCGACTGTCTTCAATCTGACATCACTTGACAATGGAGACAGGCCGTCAATGGCAAAACATAATTTACAAGATTGTAAACAGATATTTCTCTATTTTTATTTATTATTACATTAATTTAGTCATTCGAAATAACTTACATACACACATAACACAACCTGATTTGTACTAAATTGTGTGAAAGTATGCCGTTCTCTACCCACTTCAAGTTATTTGGTGAAATTAATGAAATGCTTTGAAAGTAAAGTACCGGTATTCCGGTATTTTTTACAAATTAAGACAAATTATAAAGGTTTGCTTGAGATCAAAATGCGATGAACCAGAACTAAAACAATTTATTGTAATCAAGCATCTCTGTTGTTTACATTTTCTTTGAGGTTAGAACTGGGACAATCCGAATGGGATTAATATGAGTTCTTACCTTCCTCGAGTGCAGCATTAGTTCCCTGCTTCCTTTTTGTCTCTGTTGGATTGTCTCATCCATGTTTCAGTGAATTTTGTGATTATTTCTTACTTTGACTATTACTTTGAATTTCAGTTAATTTAGTGTGATGATTCCAAAGTGCCTTGTTTTCTTCGATTTAATTTTTTGGAATTAAATACTTTTGAGAGCACAACTACATAATTTTCTTGCATTTGGGTCTGCAACTCTCCCTCGCATAACATAATAGGGTGTTTTGTGTAGAAATTAGATGTCGAAAATGAATTAATTCCAACTTGCAACACCCCAAAATGCGGAAAAATGAAAGCGATAAAAATACTTTGTGGATGACCTCCACACCTGCCTATCAGTTAACAGCTGTGCTGGAGAAAAGTCATTTGCTCAGGGTTATTTAGATATGGCTTCCACCCACAGCTGGTAACTAAAAACCTCTGGTGGTTCGATAATGACACATTTATTGATTGTGGCTTTTTCCATGAGAAAATCTGGCTGAATTCCATTTCATTTCGTCCCTGCACAAATATCTGCGGTTTGGAGAAGTGGGAACGCCGCAGAGGTCACCATCTGTAGACATAGTGTATTTCCTCTCGTTGCTATAACTTTTTATTTAAAAATAGAACATTTAGGACTGCCTCATTTATTTCGCATTGAATCCTGGTATTTATCCAGCCCTGCAACCCATTAAATCCTCAACTGCTTCCATATTTGCATGTAGTGAATGACTCACCTCACATTCCCTTGCTTTTTCAGATTACTTTATTCTTGAGAACAACTCGGTGCTGAAGGCAGCCTTGAACATCAAAAGGATCCAGCTGACTGACTTCAGGACAGTTTCAATCGGACATTTTGGTGAAAAAAAAATAAAGAACTCTGTAAAGGCTCACATAGTGCATCCTGATAACCACTGAGAATTTCTCATGTAATGGTTACTCCTTTTCCTTTTGTATAGATTTACCTTTGAAAATCTCCTATCCGCCTGACTTCTCAGAATCTCGTCACTACGGGCTCCTCTTGGTTGTGTATGTACCTGACACAATGTGATGGTGATGCATCACCGATGGCACCGTGACCAGCATTATAACTAACATTAATATGCCGCTTGAAAAAAGTTACCGTATTTTCCGCACTATAAGGCGCTTCGGAATATAAGGCAGACCAACAATGAATGGCCTATTTTACAACTGTTTTCATATGTATACGGACATTGTAAGGCACATAGAATCGAAGCCAACATCGGTGACAGCAGTTGTGTTATGCATCCACCAGATGGCGCTATGCTGAAGGAATACAGTACAATACAATATAGCTTTATTTATAAATACCTTTCACAACTGCTGCAGCTGTAACAAAATGCTTTACAAAACATTTAAAATACTACGTCCAAAAATCAAAATATTGATCCACATATGAGGCGCATCGGATTATATCGGCTTTTGAGAAAATTGAATGCTTTTAGATGTGCCTTTTAGTGCGGAAAACATGGTAATTAAATCCAGTATTTAAGCACAACCTGTAATCCAACAGTGAACATCTTTCAATTACAAGTTGAGCTTTTCAAGGAAATATTTTGAGGACATCAACTAAATCATAGAGTGACTGGTTTACTGTTCAAGCAGTAGGACTTTATGATTGCAGTCTTCCGTGGTTTCTTCTTCAACGAAGTGGAATTTGCTCATTTTATTTGTTTTCCACAGCGATGGCTTCCCTGGTGGTCAGGCTGTGAGTGACCAATTTGCTCTCAGCTGGGACTCAGTGCTGGTCAGCTCAGACAACGTTATTGTGGCTCGTCTCGATGGGCGGGGTAGCGGCTTCCAGGGCCAGAGGGTCTTGCATGAAGTGCACCAGAGACTGGGCACTGTGGATGTTCAGGACCAACTCGCAGCAGTGGAGTATGTTTTCCATTTTGGTGTATGTGCGCATCGAGCTATAATATGACGAAATAATTAGTGTCACCGGATAAATTGGATAGCATTTTCATATTTGTTTAAGCGCTACACACATTCAGAATGCGATCAAGGCAAAGTTGGAGAGGGTAATGCAGAAGAACTTGACTGATCCACACAGAGTCTAGATGCGTTACACCTGTGTTGTTTGACGAGTGTGAATATTCTGTCCTGTTTAAACAACATACACACATGATTGCAAAAGAGAGAAGGTGGGACTACTTTTCTCCTCTATGAGTACCCGGTACATGAATAGACAGCCAATTGGCCTTAATCAATGCAATATGTCCTACTGCTGTTTATTAATTATAATTGACACAGTATAATACAAATAAATAGACCCATTGAAAAGAAGCCACAGTCAGCAAATTTACAGCGCATTGATGCAAAAGGTGGATGCAAATGTGCTGTCGTGCAGCACTGTCATTGCAGGCTGGCAATATGCAGAGGAGGGTGGCCCGGTGGTCTAGTGGTTAGCGCGTTGACCTCACAGTGCAGAGATCTTGGGTTCAATCCCCGCTCTGGTCTCCCTGTGTGGAGTTTGCATGTTCTCCCCCGGGCCTGCCTGGGTTTTCTCCGGGTACTCCGGTTTCCTCCCACATTCCAAAAACATGCATGGCAGGCTGATGGAACACTCTAAATTGTCCCTAGGTGTGAGTGTGAGTGTGACCGTGGATGGTTGTTCATCTCTGTGTGCCCTGCGATTGGCCAGCAACTGGTTCAGGGTGTGCCTGAACCACTGCCCGAAGGCGGCTGGAATAGGCTCCAGCACCTCCTGCGACCCTTGTGAGGATAAAGCGGATCAGAAAATGAATGAATATGCAGAGAGAGAAAAGTAACTGTGCTGAAGCATAGAAAGATAGTACCAGCCCACACTGAGTGGAGTCCTAGAAGCTCGGTTGTGAATGTGGGTGGTGTCCAACTTTTAATACATTTTTTTAAAGTAAAATACACACTTTCCAAATTTTAACATCTTAAAAGATCTTTAAATAAAATAAATCAGCGTGTTCTAACAGCTCTTCTAGTGTGCGGTGTACTGAGGGGTGACAAGTAACTAAGTAAAAATACTTCACCTCGGTTTGTGAAGCTGAGCCCCAATTGGTTGTTCGCTGAGCCCTGAGCACCCATGATGTAATTTTCAGTTGACAGCAAGTGGCAAAATGGCGGCCCTTTCAGATGGATAAAAACGGGTGGATTTTGCTGCTCAAGTCATATTACACAAACGCAATATTAATCTGAATCTCGCCTTTAGACTAGAAAGGCTGCATCAAATGTATTATAAATGAAATGTCGGCGTTGACTTTCCTTTTGTTTAGAAATGTTGTGCATTTTCTACTTGACTGGAAGATCATTCCATGCCAACTCACCCAGTTGGTTTAACCAAGCAGATTTTGATTTTAATGAACCTTTGATGTACTTGATGATGGTGATGGTACAACAGTAAATCTAAAATTTTAGGTCAGTCAGAACAGGGGTTTGGGAGCTCCAGCCCATTGAATTAAGACTTTTTCAGCAAAAAAGGGTGTGGCTGCTATCCTTTGAACCTTCATAAACTAGCGGATCAAGTTTCACAAAACAGGTATTATTGGGACGGGAATTCAACGATTCCAAATCTGTTTTGAAGATTGGTGCATATTTTAGTTTCGTTTTTTACCTATGCATAATTTGATCTTGAAATTGACTTTGTGGGTCATGCGACTTTAGGAAAATTGTTCAGCAAGTCTCATGTGTTCTCTAAAATATACAAGTTTCTGAGATATACTTTTTTGTTTTGTTTAACAGCAATAAGGAGTCAAAGTATACCCTCATGAGCTATCAATGAATGTCTAAGAGTACTGTATGTATACTGGAACTCTGTCTTGCTGTTTGGGAAAAAGCAAATCCTCCCTTTCATGTCAGCGCTTCGATGCAAAAGGAGCATCTAAAATGGAAATGCCCAAATTTCATTTCTGACAGGGGCCCTCATTGTCTGGAAGCTTGCATTAGCATACACAGCATGTGTCTTTGATGTAATGCGGTGTCTTGTTTGCTATGCTAACATATTGTAGCATCGAGTGTGGATTATCGAGGCCTTAGTCAGTGAATTTACGTTGATTCACAACCAAAACACAGTAGTTTTTTTATGCCCGTGGTTGACAACAGGAAGAGCACATGCGCTAGCTCACCGTCACTCGTGACCACACACAAAGTGTTGCCTTCATGAACTTGGACATAGCAGCACTCAATGTAACAGACATACCTACCTGTATTTGCAAAAAGCTCAACAGCAACTCAGAACAGTCAAAAAAAAAAGTTTGTTAAAATATACTAATTTATAGTGCTAAAAATGTCTACCTCCTAATATTTTAGGGTGTTTGTTTTGGGGTTTTTTCCGCTTTAGGTGCATCCAAAATTTTCATTGTGTAGATCAGTTGAATACTTATAAATTAGGCGTACCAGTGATGGAAAACAAAGCGTTTTGGATGAAGTTTAAATAAAAACAAAAATTACAGCTGCAGCTGTCACAAAGCGTTCGGCAGAACATTTAACATAAAATAACAAGAATAATTGATTCTCTGTGTCTCCAGAGTGTAAATAAGAATCTCACAAAATAGGAACTAAATCAACAATAGCTGCTGGGTCATGGTTTTTGTCTGCTGATTTTAAGCTGTTCTCTATGTGTTCCAAATGGCTGCCTGTTTATCTTGTTTTCTTCCAGTTACATGATGAACTTTCCATACATCGATAAGACTCGGATAGCAATTTTTGGAAAGGTGAGACCATATTCTCGCATGCAGAAAAAATATTTTGCCAATTGCATTTTCCCTAGCATTTCTCACAAACAATTGGTGGTGGGAGGGAGGGGGAAATGAATGCTACAAACCTTGACAATAAATTAGATTTTTTTTTTTTTTCATCTTGCAACAGTTTTTCTCCACGTGTTGTATAATGATTGGGTTTTTTCGTTTTTGTTTTTTTCCAGGGGTATGGAGCCTATATTGCATTAATGCTGCTCAAGTCTACAGATAGTGTCTTCAAATGTGCTTGCGCGATGTCACCTGTGACAGATTTGAAGTTGTATGGTGAGCTCGAAACCGTACAAAAACATACATTTCAATGTGTCACATGGAAGCAATTTCGTCAATGCATTTGGAAGAAACATTCCAGTATTCAAATGCAGTTAATATTGTGTAATTTGTCATTTGTATAGCATCAGCCTTCTCGGAGCGATATCTTGGCATGCCTTTGCGAGATGACAGCAGATATCAGGTAGGTTCTCATTTGTGTGTCAGTTCTCTTTGAAAGCTGCTCGCAGCAAGGTTCCCTGTGCACACAATACACACACTTACACTTGTCACCATAAGAGAGCTTTGATTGCCAATTAGCAGTTTGAGGAATGTATTCAGTGGTGTATTTGTCTTTAAAAGTTTAAAGGCTGTCTCGGGCCGCTTGTGTCGAGGTTGAATGTTTCGCAATCAGAGGTTTTTTTTTCCCTCAACAATGAAAGGTAGAACGCAGGAGGGGAAAAAAAGAAATATTCACGAGTGTGTTTAATTTTGTGACATTGTATTGCAACCCCTTCATGATATTTCATCCTAATCACTGTGTGCGTGTGTGTGTGTGTGTGTGTGTGTGTGTGTGTGTGTGTGTGTGTGTGTGTGTGTGTGTGAACGAAAATACGTTTCCATTAACCTTTTCACTTGATCACAACTGACATACATTTTCTCTAACATGTCTGGCGGCATATCTATTAGCTTCCAATTACTGCAGTCTTTGTTTCTTGTTGTGTAGCATCACTCTTATATCTAATTACCCAAGTGTGGTATGTAAAACTTTATGATTTTAGTTTGGCTTCTTTCTTTTTTTTTTCCTTATTACTTTCCAGTTATCCAGTGTGCTGCAGAACGTTCATGCGCTAAGAGACCAGACACTGATGCTTGTACACGGCACAGCAGATGGTAAGTGAAAATAAATTGTCCGAAAATGAATACACTGGATGTGTTTTTGCATCACCGCTGAGCACAAAGAAGCAAATATTCCTGAAAGCTAATGAGGCAAATGTTTTTAAATCAAAAAAAGGAAAAGAGGAAGCGTGTTGCCTAAATTGATGCACAAATTTTCAGAGGAATGCGTTCTCTGATGTGCAATGAATGCCAAATTTGTTTATGCATTTCAATTCTACCACTATAATTTGCGTAGGAAACTGGCTTACACAGTTTCCCTTTTGTTTTTTTGCAGCTAACATCCACTTCCAACATACTGCCGAGCTGGTCAAGAACCTCGTAAAAGTTGGAGCAAACTACTCGATGCAGGTGACTGTCTGGAAAGTACTCCTTGTCCATTAGAAATGTGTTCAGAAAATAAAAAGCAGTCATTCACAATAATACATTCAGACACTTTGCCAATTGTTGCAGATGTGCTGCACACAAAGTCCTCAGTTGGACCGGACATGCTTGGCCTACTAATGTTACATGCAAATAAAGGATAATATCACAAGATAATACAATCTACATGACAGTATTTGCAACGATTGTTGTTGTCAACACAGCAAACAGAGTACCTGGTGCAAATATTACATTTAAAAAGACATGAAATAAAAACAAATCATGACATCACACCTGTTCTATGAATTAAATCATGTACTGCATATGATGTCAAGCAAGGGCAGCATCCATCTTTGAACTCATCATAATGTTGGCATAAATACAAAGAAACAAATACAAGTCAAAAACATTTTGTGTCTGTACTGGTATCGCTGATGTTGGAGGTGATGTTTCAACATGAAAGATCCTTTTTGAATAGGCCTGCTAATCGTTGCTTGTCTGATACCCGCATATGTGAAGGATTTATTGAGAGTTGGCCTTGCCGTGTTGACCTATGTTATTCTCACAGTGGCACAATTTTGAGTAATTAGTGTTAACATGCAAACTGTTGTCATGCTAATGCGGATAAAGATTGTTCATTTTTGCTGCGAGGTTGTGTATTATTTCCAATGATATTTGATCCAGCGCTAACATGTTAACAGTCGTTTTGCTAGCGTATAGCAAGGAAGAAACCGTGTGCCCAGCAAAAGAAATGGTGAGGGCAACAGCCCATTTAATATGACATGAAAAATAAGTGTTTGTGTCAGCGGGAGGAATTGTTTCAAACGTTTGGAAATTATGGGTTCAATTCGTTGTTGCATGTTGTTTGAAGATCCACTTTACTGTTTCCCCCTGTGAGTGGGGTTTATTTATCTACCATGTGGCTCTGGTTTATGCTCCTTAGGGCTAGCTATAAGCTGTGCAGTGCTAAGCAGATGGCCAGGTGACAAATGTGTTTGTTGACTACCTCTCATAGCAGCTTTCCTAACAGCGGGATGTACATGGTGTTTATTGGGTACCTTAATCGGCACGCCCAACATGCTTCATCTTGTAAGACTCGTGTGCATTCTTCCCACCAGCTGTACCCAGACGAAGGCCATTTCCTGTCCCATCAAAGCAACCAGCACCTGTACGCCACTCTTACGAGCTTCTACAGGGAATGCCTGAAGGAGGAGTTACTCCCACTGACGGATGATGAAGATGAGGAGGAGGAGTAGGCAGGAGGTCTTTGTGCAGTCGGACCACATTTTAGATGGACACGGACAGTAGAGTTTTAGAGCTGCTCATGCGCTTAAGTCTGTGCGATTGCACATTTGTGAAATAGAAAGACAACTTCTGGCCACCAATGATGACAGGGACACTTTTTACAGCGTGGACTTGAGATAGGAAAGGGCCTCTAAAATTTCAATTCCACTGCAATTATTGTCAAAGCACACTGAACACCCTTCCTCGTCTTTTGCGAGATCCCTTGTGGTCATTCACCATTGTTACAGTTGCATGGATCTGTTTCGTTCCCTTTACCCTTCTCTCTTCTGTGGTGTCGATTGAGAGAACACCACTTACCTCTTTTTTTATTTTCTTGGATCACAACATTGACTAGAGTCTCTGGTGAAAAGTTGAAATATTTTTTGGGGGGGGGGTGATCACAAACTGAAATGCGGCTGCACCTGTTCCAATCGATGTGCAAGAAACTATTGAGCAAGGCATGCCTAAAACACTGCGATTGGCTGGCAACCGGTTCAGGGTGTCCACCGCCTCCTGCCCGAAGACAGCTGGGATAGGCTCCAGCACCCCCCGCGACCCTTGTGAGGATAAGCGGATTGGAAAATGGATAGATGGATGCCTATAACGTGGGTGAGCAGTGCTAACACAATCCACAGAATGATTCAAACTCCAACGTCCTTCATAACGTCGTTGAATGGGTTCACAAAGTGTTTTAATGAAATCAGAAAAATAGCCAATCTGTTTTACTGTGATACAACTGAGCAATGAATGAAAATGAAAAGAGGCTATGTATTGATGCACAAAGAAATGCTCCCCAGCCACTCAGATCCTGAATAAGTGCAATTCCTACTGTAACCCACCTCCCCACCACCACCACTGCCCCTGACATAAAAACACTTTCTCTATGTCACATTTATTGTACAGGGGTTTTTGTGTAGACATGTACAATGCCTTATGAGGTTCAGCATACTGTAATATATCTTGCGGGCAGTGATCGTTTTGCATTAGCAGTGTCATTTAAACCGATGTTAACTCAGGTGTTTGAGAAAATAGACAAAGTTTAGGATCTGAAAGCTAAAACTCTCAGTCTGCCATACGGTCTCCATTAAGTTTCTACATGAAGGTAGTAAATACCAGGCCATGCAGTAATAATTCATTTCAGAATATGATCTGTTATTGAATACGAATGCAGGCAGTCACATCTCAAAAGTGGTGCATATTCTTTTTTCAAGATATTCTCCAAAGACCTAATATTTGAAAATGTATCAAAATAGAAGTTATAAATGGATTTTTTTTTTTTTCAGTATCAACAAGGTGTTTGCATGTCTCCTGAAAATGTGTCAGGGTTTGGCACATTTTGTACAGTACAATACAGCAAAGTGTGTACATAAATATATTTTTGAGATGTCTCGTAGAAAGTTGAGTCCAAAGGGAATTCATTGAGTTGACTTGGATGTATCGTATGGTTCTGTTTCCCTTAGGTTTTATCTCCACGATAATTTACTTAGAATGGATTTTGTATTGCCTGATCTTTTTTTTTCCCCTTCTTTTTAAAAAGGGAAAGGACGGGGTCGTGGTCTTGGGGTTGTTGTGATTGTCCTCTAGCAATGGGTATAAATAGAAAAATAATAAAAAAGAAAATGAATAAACAAAAGTGTCTTGAGTCAGCATTGTACAAACATAATTAACGAAATTTACTTGAACGACACGAATGTGATGAAGGATTCTGTCATTTTACAAGCTATGGTGTAACTTCTCTTGATCTGGACATTTACTACAGCTGGGGACTACCGATAAATGGAATTTAACTATTAAGTCCTATTTTGCGGTGTGTGTAGTTCTGCAACTAGTTTTCATGACTTGCCAACCGCCTGCCAACTCCACATCCAATCGCAAGTGTACGGCGTCACACTGGGGGAAAGGTTTTACGATGCGATGCGACTAACACAGATGCTTGCGGCCAATGGAAAATGTCAGGCTGGACAGTAGAAAGACCTGATTGATATGTGGTGTGCACCGTCATGTTTGAATGATTCGTGCCAACTGGAGCTCAAACAGAAAAGTGAAAGTCCACACACTGTTGAAGACGGCATGACTTCTTAGAATTGCTCCCAAGTTGTTGGAAGTTCAATAAAAGTGGTGCTTTCAAACATTTCCCGACAAGAATGCCAGGGGTCGCTTTTTTTTTTTTTTTTTTTTCACCGAATCGGCAGCAGGTGTGAGGGTCAATTGCCAGCTTTAATTTGGATGTGATTGTTGAGTTCCGTCTCATTCAGTCGCGGCTCTTTGTATGGCTGGCTTGGAAATTAGAATAACTTCAGTAGCTGTATTTCCATTGCCCTCGGAAATGCACAAAATGCAAATTGCACGATAGCAATCTGGTAACAGAAACACTGAAAAGGGCGAGGTGGTTTTTTGAAACGTGTTGATATGGAAGAATCTCGCAAAAGTCATGTTCAAAGAGTGCGACCCAGTATTCCAACCCCTCCGGCAGGAACACACTGTCCAGCTACGCCTCCAGCAGTCACAGCGATGAGCGCATGGCTCAACGGAGGACCGGCGGGGAACAGAGGGAACGGGCGTTTCCCGGGCGACCGCACCGAGCTCTATGGGGACCACCTAAACCAGGGGTCGGCAACCCAAAATGTTGAAAGAGCCATATAGGACAAAAAATATATATATATATATATATATATATATATCTGGAGCCGCAAAAAAATGAAAGCCTTCTATAAAACTTATCGGAAACACATGATGTATGTATGTAGGAGACTGGACTGTCAGAATTGTTTCTGTTATTCATTCCTTTGTTGTGTGCTCACAAACGCCCCCATAGAATTTATTGCGTGATTTCCTCGCTTGATTTTCTGTTTTGTTGCATTATTTTCGCTTTTCTTAGTGTCGTTGAAGTGACCATTAATTTCCGGAGGCTGTCTTTGAACGCCTCTCGAGTCGAACCAGAGGAGAGGAGGCACCGAGTCCGCCGCAAACGTGTCTGTATTTGTCGAGACTGTTAAAAGAATAAATAAAGTGTAAAAAACCAACACCACAGCTCTCCTTTTTTCGGAGCTGCAACATGTATCTATATCTTTAAGAGCTATATTAGCCTACTATCAAAATGACTAAGTTTGCTACACTTAAACGATGAGCCTTCATGATTAAATGTTTTAGTTTTTTTTCCGTGCAGGGCATTCTGTAGAGCAGGGGTGCCCAACCTTTTTTGACCGAAGATCTACTTTTCATTCAACCAACCCACCGTGATCGACCTGCGCATACACAACACACCTACAGGCGCATGACGTCTGATGCGGAGGCATGGGACGCACTTTTGCAGCGTTTTTGACGATTGTAGCTCACGTGTACCGTTTTAAAAATGCTTTTCACGGCCCTCCAGATTCTCTTTGCCAGTACCCTCGGTGAATTGTACATGAAACGCCGTTTAAAAAAAAAAAAAATTGTTTTGTTTTTTTTCCTTTGTGTTTTCGCAACAGCCACCTGCCTTGCATGACGCAAATCTTCGTTGACAGAAACGTTGAAATGTAATATTTATTCTACACATTTTTAAATCATTGCGAAACGTTAAGAATCTTTGTCTCATGTTTTTACTCCTACAGAAATCATATTTAAAACAAAAAAATAAATTTACCTCCTACATCTTTTTCCATTTTCAAACATTTTTTATAAAGCTCCAGGGAGCCACTAGAAGGGGCTTAAGAGCCTCATGCGGCTCTGAAGCCGAGTGTTGCCGACCCCCGACCTAATCAAGAATCAAGACAAGGGCACGGAAAGTCCTACTGGATCCACCGCACCCTGCCCACCACCTTTTCCAGCTACTCCCCTCAGGCAGACGCTACCGATCCATGCGCACCAAATCCAGCAGACACTTAAACAGCTTCTTCCCTCGAGCCATTAACTCCCTAAACAGTAACCCAAATCTACCTGTAAAAGTGGCTCTTTGCAATTTTGCACAACCCTGTGGAACAGCATTGCCGCTATAGTCATTGTAGCTCCAGCTCTGTACTTACTTGAACCACTGTCACTGACGTATACTCCACCGCACCAGACACTTTAAAGCGCTCAAGGACATCTGCACAATTGCACACTTGTTGTACTACAAATACTGCTACTGGTCACTTTAAAATGGTTCAATGATTTTCTGCACCAACTGTAAAACTGTTATAGTATTTTATTCTACCACTGATCACTTTAGCTCTGCTTGTTGCTTTGCACATTGTCTGACAGTTGTTACTGGGTGGTACCGCCGCACTACGGTTCACTTACATCACGGAATGTCCTTCCATACTTATTTTCCCATACTTATTTGTCATGTCCTTTTTATGATGATACTAATGCAGCGTGTTATACTGGAGACAAATTCCTTGTGTGTTCTACATACTTGGCCAATAAAGATGATTCTGATTATGATTATGATCAATTTTTAATATGGTTTTCAACATTGGAGGTGTCAACAGTCGTTGGTCACGTTTTTGAAATACTGTCAGAAATGTTGATGATTCATTCAATAGAAAACATTTTTCATCCTGTCATATCAAGCTTTTATTCTAGATACATTTCATGTGTCTTGTAAGATGACTTGATTCTTGTCGAATTACCATTTCATTCTAGTCATATGTTCTAGGAACTTCCTTCTCGTTATGAGTGTCATTTCTTTTCAGTGGGTCCTTTACGCAAACACAATATCATGACAAACAACCAGGTTAATGCGACAAAACATAGGGAACGAAATGGTCATGCGTCAAGCAAAAAATAGGGTTGGGTTCTATTTGGCAGGATGTTTCACAAATCCTTGCTTCGGGAGATAGCAGCACTTCAGGACTGAGTGCAAAAGTGTTGGCTCATGCAAGCAGGTGCTAATTTCTTGGAGCTGGACAAAACTTTGCCGGCAGGTCGATCTCCATCTTAGTCATCATCTTTCCATTTCTTCTGGTCCACAACCCGTTTCTCGTCCTCAAAGCAGTTTTTGAAGAAGGTGACCACCGAGTTGAGCATATAGCGCTGGCTCTTGACAGATGCAAGATTGTGTCCCTCATCTGGAAAAATCTAGTTAACGACAATTTGAGAACACGTTTTACACCATCATCATTTGCGAAATCCACAAACATTACCTTTGTAAGACGGACTCCCTATGGATACAAAATATGGAAAAGGGCAACCGACGTGTCAAGTCTCAGCGGGTCGAACTTCATCGGTGCACTCTCTCAATCATCTGGGAGAAATAAATGCTAATTTTTCTATTTCATCATTATTATTATTATTATTCAATAGATTCAGGTTTGGCAGGTATGCAACTGAAAGGAATTCCCTTCACAGGTTGAATTTTTCACATCCGCCTTCTCCATTAACCTTTGCAGAAGAAGTTTGAAGGAGTCATCAGGATCAGCCAGCGTGACAAAGGGGAATGAGAAGCAGCCCTTCGACACTTGTGCAATCATGTTCACTCATCTTGGATGATTTTATTTTATTTTTTGAAATCCAAGCAAGAGTGCACGAGTCATTTGTATTTCTGCAACGCTAGCGTTTCACTCTGCCAGGATCATGAATCAGCACTGGGACACTTAATTGGTGTGTCGGTTCATTGGCGAGTGCAAGCTTCAATGTCATATGTCAAACACCCCGAAAAAATATTGAATATTTCTTCCACAATCATCAAACACGGTGAAAATTAAGCACACTGTCTAGTTGATCAGTTTTGGTTGTTGCTTGAAGTTGAACTTAGTTCAGTCGCAAAAAGGTGAACAACAGCAATTATCTTGCCCAAAGTTTGTTATACCAAGTGCCCTGTGGCACCTTTTGGACAATTACATTCTGATAAAGATTCATATCTTAGTGTGTTTAAAGTCCTATACTCCAGCTGTCCCCAACCTTTTTTGCCCCACAGACTGGTATAATGTCAGACAATATTTTCAGGGACCGGCATTTAAGGTGTGACGAATAAATACAACAAAATAATATGATTTGACTTGCATGAAAACTGTGGTATTTTCTAGACATAATAACAAACAGGAATCATGACACGAGGAACGTCCTATCTGGCCGCAACACTCTTTGGTCGCTATGGTAATGTTTAAAGTTTGCCTTCAAAATAGGATACACCGCAAATACAAAGTGCATGAAAAATACGACTCACGATCGTCGCATATTATGCAGAGTTGTCTTGGTGCATGGAATCTCCCGTTGAGATCAATCCATATTTTAAGTACTGTCCATTAAAACCCCTTAGGCTGAGGGCAACTTTGCCGAAAACGCCTGAAAAAAGGTGCACCCAAAGTAAATTTGTAGCTGTTCTTGAACCATTTGGAGTATAAGCATAGTTTTGGTCTCTTTTTGAAATATTCAAAATGTTATCATTTTGAATATTTCTCCCAAACAGAATGTGTTTAAGTGCTCCTGTCACTGAACTATGAATGTTTGAAAACAGAAAAAAAGGCGAATCTTATGTTCGTCTAATTTCTTTTCACAAAATCTGCCTTGCAAATGAATTTAGAATGTTGATTAGGACTTGAAAACACTACAGGATCAAAGCTTGAGGTCTCCCCAAGTTCCAGTTCAAATTTGACAATTGTAAAATGTTGGGCACCATTCGAATCTCCAGAAACTCAGCTTTTAAAAGATATAAACATGTTCACACATGTACTCAGCTGACGACGTGCATCAGCGATTTGTTTTGACAGATGATGGAGGGCCCCTCGGTGGGCCGTCTAACTTTTTCTTGAAAGTCGTAGGCTCCTCCTCTGTTTCCTGGCTGGGCCTTTTTCCCCTTCCCAAAGACGTTTGTTTTTTACTACCGTATTTTCCACACTAAAAGACGCACTGGATTATGAAGCGCACCTTCAATGAATGGCCTATTTTGTAATTTTTGTCATACATTGGGCATTATAAGACGCAATCTACAATGCATCCACTAGATGGAGCTACGCTCAAGGAAATGCCAACAGAACAATCAGATGTCACTAAAACTTATTTAATAAAGCAGCGACACAGTTCACTTAACCAAAGGCAAGTTATAACATTGACTCATTAACGTTTAACTCTCTTGCCGCTGCTCTATTTCTATGTTCAACTGCGTAACCGATCACCTTAAGTTTGAACTGTCAGCATGTCTCGAGCAAGGAGCCATTTTGGGGTCGAATTATTACCGACATGACCATACACAAGGTGCATCGGATTTTAAGGCGCTCCTGGTTTTCATTTTAGCGGTAACCTATCACATGACCGAGAAGCGTGATTTGGCCTGCATCGAGAGTGACACACTGTAGACGGATATAACAGAGAATCCGGTAATTTTTCAAAATAAAACATCTTTCAGATTGTGAAATAAATAAAACGCAATAATGTAAGTTATTTGTTCTTTCTGTGTAGCCGCGTACCAAATGACCCACGGACCGGGGGTTGGGGACCACTGCTATACTATGCAGGAACAACATCTTGTTTAAAAATGTTTTGAACAAAAAGCTTTAAAAATGTTTTGGAATTATTGTGGCTGATTTTCTAATGTTTCGTTTCACCCCAAGATGCTGCTTTGTACAACTGACATGGACCATGGGGTCAATTGGAACTTTTCATTCCTTGTAATTGACATTATGTTATGCTATTGCTATTTGTTGTGTACAGGCATTTTTCAAGCCATTCATTAATACTCTTGAAGCTAGTTTGCATAGCACCTTGAACACCCTAAAAGGGCAAAGTTAGAGACACAAATATCAAAAATGTTACAATTGTCCCCGATCTTGCCTACCTCATACGAGGCTCGCAGATGTTGGACTTGACAGTCAAAAAGTCTTACATTCAGTATAAAGGTGTCATACCAAATATTAATAGAAATACAAGATCAACAAATTTCATTGTTAATAGAGAGAAGTTAAGTCACCTGAAGAGTGTAGTTAATATTAAATGAAGACAGAAGTTTGATCAATTCGGCAGAATGCTGGAAATGAACAGAAGCTGTAAAACAAAAAAAAGAAAAATTTATTTAACAAATACACAAGTAATCATAATTTCACGCCTGATAACAGTTACAATAGTGAGATAAGAACAAAAGAGCATCAAAACAAAACGAAAAACGGTGATGGTCATTTACATTAGTGCAGTTACATATAGTACGTATGCCATTCCAAGCATTGTAGGGAGCTGACTGCTGTCGCACTTTAGCCTAGCATTTGGCAGCTCAACTTCAATATGCAAAAACAAAAAAAAAAAAAAAAAAAATCACCCAGTCTTGAGAAATGGATTTTCAGACCACAGGTGCGCAATGCCACATAAAATAAAAGGCCCAGTGTGTTCATATGGCATTTGAGGGATGTGAAATGCACGAGTGAGTGGAAGGATGTAGACATTAATAAAGGATATCTTATCTTATCTTATCTTATTGCATGTAGAACGCCTGCTTGCATGCCGGCAACTCTTCTAAACCTAAGCCACGTGTATAATTTAATCAATGCCCACTGTAGATTACTTATTTTACAAGCAGAGGTGCAGATTTACATTTGCACTGAGAATATTAACTGAGCCGTCAGAATGTCTTTTTGTCAAAGTGGTCCATGGTACAAAAAATGATTGGGAAACATTGCCCGAGAGAACTACACCACATCAGCTGATTGTGTGGCACTTTTCTATAAGGCTTGAGATCTTGTGTGACCCTAACTAACCCATCATGGCAAAACTGTTTCATAAAAGGTTTAATGTGACGCATGAAAATATGAATTACCTGTAGTTTTTTGTTGTTGTAACCCTTAAGCAAGTGATATTTGAATACAAATGGTGGAGCAATACACGTGGACAGACACTAAAACAATAGGATACTATATTTTGTCTCAAACCTTTTTGCTCCCTTATCTTTTATTTAAATGTTTGAATTTTAAATGTATTTATTTATTTATTTTTTAATTATAATTGTAAGAATTCTGGAGTCCAACTCCAGTTGGAGGAATGTGGAACCATAGTGAAAGTGAACCTGAAAATGAAACTGTAACATAAGGAATCATCACCGAAACATCACTTATGGTCTTGAACTGAACACGGATAGAGACACATCATCAAACAATTAGCTCGTAATCATGACACCTTTATGAAACAAATATGGTCAGCGCCATGACGCAATTATAAAATAGCCGATACCAGACTGACAAATCCAGTGTTTTTCAATCTTTTTTGAGCCAAGGCACATTTCTTTCACACCACTACCTGAAAATGTGAAAAAAGCTTATTTTAACAATTAAGTCTTTGTTATATTGTCACGATAAGGACAATATAACAAGGATAGTGTGTTTCCGGTAACATGAAATTTCAGCATAGGGTCGGTAGGTCGGACAAAGTTTTTTTTTTTTAATCTTTTTTTTTGTTTCCCCCATCAAAAATTTTAACTAAATAACCATAAAACATAAAACAAGAAGACATTGAAGGCCGCCGCTATGCGGCCGGCGCCACCTATTTAGTTTTCTCCCCGCTCCGGACTCGGGGGGGCCGGGGCGCGCCGCCGCCTCCGCTGTCCTCCTCTGCCCTCGGTTTTTACTCGGCCCGTGGTGTTCATCAAATAGTTCGCTAAATTTTTTCGATACATCAATGGATGCGAGCATGCGACTGTAACACAGAAAACGCGGTTTAAACTGTCGTCGGAGATCGCGGCCGCCGCCATGTTTCAATGTTGTTGACAGACGACAGGGCAAACGACGCACGCGCTCAACGTGAATATCGCGAGAGTTTGCACCGATGTAAACCCTCTCCACAAAAATGTAGAGAGTTGTTTGAAAAAAATGCCGACCGTAAAGTTTTTTTTCGACGTAGAAATTCTCGGTTGGTCGGGTTACCGGAAACACACTACTTTTTTTTTCTACGCCTAAGCATTTTTTTAAACATTTTTTAAAAATAATACAATATTATAACACATTGAATAGGAGTCAAACCAATATTTGGTGCATTCATTCATTTTCTGTGTGACAGCCGGTTCTTTTTCTCCCAGTAGTTTGCGCTCTCCCGCAATATTGTACCATTCCCTTTTCCCATCTTGAGTCTTTGTATAATTCCAACATAATTCAAATGGCTTTTCTGCTGAATGTGTCGGTCGAGGTTGACCAGCTTCCATTTAGTCCATATTTTTCCATCGGAAAATTTGCTTACAACTTTAGCTTTGCTCCATGTTTTGCAGAGCAAACCTTTCTCATTCGAAAAAGAAAATATCTCACCCAGTTTCACTGCTTGTTCTTCTATTTGCACATACTCCGGCAGCCATTCCAACTTAAAAGAACCGCAGTTCATTCTTATTTTGGTTTGGGGAGTCGACGTATCACGTTCACTGCCCAGTCGTTTCGCCATGGTAAAGGATTAGCATTTGCGTTACTTATCGCCGCCGCACTGTTATTGTTATGGAGCAGAGAACATGCGCAAGTACTATCAATGCCGTGATTGGCTGCATTGAGTCATTGCATCGTATCGTGTGATTGGCTGGACACCTGTCACTCACTGAATTACACAGCAAATTGATACAGAAAAAAAAGTTATCTATCTAATTCATTTGCAGTGCGTTCACTGCGCTGGATAGGTTTTCTTGTGCGTTGAGAGTATGCGACCAGTGCACAGTTGCGCAGTTTAGATGGAACATTGGTGACGCTGCATCTCCGCTAAAAGTAAATCCAAATGAAAGAGAGCTTTCGTTGTATTGGCTCGTGCCGAAAACTTCGCTTGTCTCGAAGCATAAGGCAATTAGCTAGCTTCTGCTGCTATTGGTATGGAAGAGTACTATATGATTACCTTGCCGGAAGACAGACCGCACAGGCATACATATCGGATAATTTCCCACGGCACACCTGACAATACTGTATCTCGCGCACCAGTGTGCCACGGCACAGGGTTTGACAAAGACTGGACTAATCAGAGAAAGTGGGTTGTCCCAGATTTCAGAATATAATCCTGCATTTTGCACATTGTTAACCAGTCTGTGCATGGATTTTTCTACTTGGTGGAATAAATCCTTTGCGATCAGCCCATCGCAGACAATAGAGTCTTTCTTTTTCCCTGTTAGATTTATTTCTTGACTCAAGACACGAGGGGACTTTTGTAATTGACGGACACCACAGGAACTTAGCCTTTTGCTTCAAGCTCCAGAATTTGAATTAAAGTTTTGGACACTGAGGACAGGTGGCCCACCTAATCTGACCCAGCCTGAGGGGGCCCTTCAGCCCACTCTTAGCGATGTTCCCGGCATTAATATGAGCAGTTTGCGTTACAGGTTTAGTCGTGGATCAAATTAACCCTTTCGTGCGCCCTGTAACATGATAACATGATAAGCTGTCCACTGTAGTAACCGCTGTCCCTGAAAGGGTCAACTGATATCACATGGCATCACTGTATTTACATACTGTATAAACAATTACCAAGCCAATTTTCCATCATATGCCCCCTTTCCATAATTAATGATTTCAAATTTGCATGAAACATTAATTTGTTTCAATATGGGACATTAAATCCGCCCTACTCACCGCCTGAAAACGTCAAGATGATTTTGAGATTTTTGATATGTAAGCCAATATACGTATGTATTTCTTTCCATCTTTGAACAAACACATTGATACAACACAGATGAGCCAAATGAAGAAGGCCTAACTCTCTGAAGCAGTTTGGGTTCAGCAAGTCCAAATGCAACGTAAAGCATGCACAATGCTTCCTGAGTCAGAGCTGCTTCTGCAGCTTTACTCACCATCTGCTGTGCCATGGATAAGAAGAAATTTCAATTGACCCGGTCCTGTGATGTTACCAAGTAGACTTGAAACCTGCCAGCGACAACACATAGTAAAACTTTTGAAACATGGCGATGAATGGAGAATTTCAGCTTTGAGATTCCACCAAAATGATTTTCCTTGTGTGTCTTGCAGCCATTTAAAATAGAGTACGGCAGTTGACCTAATGGTAAAAATGGGTTGAAATAAGAGGTTTCACATTAATCTTTGCGATATAAAATTTCTATTTTACCCCTCAAACGAACACATTGAAATGCAAAACCGAGAATGGGCAGGTATTTATGAGGCAAAATGCAGAGCTACAGAATGCTATGGAATCACTGAGTAAACGCTAGCTTGTTACGGCCGTCACTCATCAATACTGTTCCGAATATTTTTAAAAATCATCCGAGTGGCCACTGCGACTGAAAGCTTGTTTTCCCTCTGCTGCTTTGATACGGGACTCAGATGGCGGGGAGTGCGGCAGCCTCTCTGTGTGTCCCTCATAAGCAATCAGGGCCGTCTCGTGTGTGAGCCCATCAGTCGAATTGAAGCACATTAGCGTGGCACTACTATCAGTAGGATGCTTGAATACTGTCATGCAAATCACCAGCAAAAAAAAAAAAAAAAAAAAAAAAAAAAGCTCTTCAAAGAAAAAGAGTTATTCTGAGCCTTGGTGCAGTAAATGTAACCATAATTTGACTGCAGTGAAGGTCTGACAAAGCATCTCCAGAGAGGCAAGTCCGAATTTGGTCAACCCTATCAACTGATAACTTGTCGGTTTTTTGCCATCACGCTAGTATTCATTTTTTTCTCATTCGTATGTCTAACACCACAACTTACAGTCTTGTGTGACTTTCTTGGGTCATTTCCTGATAGGGGGCGCCCAATCGCAGATCAAATTAGACAGAGAGTATGTATTTGTATGCATTTGTATGCGTGTGTGTGTGTGTGTGTGTGTGTGTGTGTGTGTGTGTGTGTGTGTGTGTATACATAGATGGCAATGGCGAGCGATGAAAAAAGCGGAAAGGGCGTGGCCTTGACGGGGGCGTGGTTACTTACAAAAGTGGCACTA
>NW_017805991.1:0-49194 GCF_001891065.2 Hippocampus comes
GTCATATTGTGCAGCATGAAAGGGTCCAGACTTTCAGGGCACCCTGTTTATTTCTGTCAAAAACATACAAGCTGAAAGGTAATACACATTTCCAGATTTTTTATTTTATTTTAACCATCCTATTTTGCTGTTTCAGGCTTCAGAGGGGCACCCCGTTTATTTCTGTCAAAAACATACAAGCTGAATGGTAATACACATTTCCACATTTTATTTTTTTTTTAACCATCCTATTTTGCTGTTTCAGGCTTCAGAATGAAAAGTGGATGAATGTCCGAGTAGGTGACATCATCAAATTGGAGAACAATCAATTTGTGGCAGTAAGTAACTGTATAATCTCATAAGATTCAAATGTCTACCTGTAGGACAAAATATTAGCAATCGTTCTCACTAAATCAAAATAATACAGTAGACATATTGTTCGATTGATACTTAATTGACAATGCAAAAAAAAAAATGACATATTGTTAGATTGATACTTAATTGACAATGCAAAAAAAAAAAATGTTTTGTCCTTGATTAATTTACTGTTTTGTTTCTGTACATCCGCCTCTGTTTGCAGGCTGACTTGCTGCTCTTGTCCAGCAGTGAACCTCATGGTCTCTGTTACATCGAGACAGCCGAACTGGACGGGTCAGCAAGCGCACCGCAACTTGTCGGTCAGCTGCACATACAATAATTCATTTTATGAAATGTCGAATATCTTACAGAGAGACCAACATGAAGGTGCGGCAGTCTGTCTCTGTGACATCCGAACTGGGGGACCCCAACAACTTGGCTCAGTTTAATGGTGACTTTTGAGCTGACTTTTTATGTATGTGTTTCCCTCCCCCGTTTCAAGTATGATGTTCATCTCTCTGTGTGAAGGTGAGGTGGTCTGTGAGCCCCCCAACAATAAGCTGGATCGTTTTAGGGGGATGTTGTACTGGCGGGAGAAAAAGTACACTTTGACCAACCAGAACATGCTTCTCCGAGGGTGCGTCCTCCGCAACACAGAGGCCTGCTACGGCTTGGTCATCTTTGCAGGTAGAAACATGTTTCTGGGCATGTGATGTACTCAATCTAGATGTTCAGACAAGATTCAAAAAGTCAATACAGAGTTGAGGCCTCACGACTGTGGCCCCACTATATGACCTACCCCCACCCATTATATCACGGAAGTCTGCGTTTTTTAGTGATTTGATGAGCGCAACAAATGGGAATCGGTTGGAATTGTGGAAATGGGAATCGGGTGACTGTTTGTGCAGTTATGCTACATTAGTTATGCTACATAACTACATATGCTCTCTGCTGCCGTCCCCACCCTCTGGAACACTCTACCACAACACATCCGCAACTGTACTGACCTCCAATCCTTCAAATCATCTCTTAAACTCACCTGTTCCGCAACGCTTTTAACACCTTTTAACACCTTTTAATCTATTTTACCCATTTTTGCTATTTTTGTTCATCTAAATGTGTTGTTTGTAAATCATGTATGCTTGTCATTAAGTGTACATTTTTATCCTGTGTTTTAAGCTCTTGAAAAGTGTCTGAGTATGATGAAAAGCGCTTTCCAATAAAATGTATCATTATTCTTATGATTACAAAAGAAGATAACAAGGCTACATAAGAAGATAATAAGTACTGTATGCAATTAGAATACAATTGGCTAATACTAGAAAACAATCTCAAATGCATATGCAAATTAGGTAACTGTCTAGCTAATTAGCTAATGAACGTTCATCATTTCAATCGTTTTTGCAGTCATGTGAAATAAGAATTTAACTAAGTAATTAACTAACTAATGAGCTAAGTGGTCATTTAACCTCCTACCTTATTCATAAGAATACACTGTTGAGGAATTAATTAGCACAACATTATAAGCTCCCAAGCTAACTAAGTAATGGATTGGTTTGGGCACTTTCATACTGAATAGCCAGCTAAGTAACTAGCGAAGTAGACAACTAATGTGCTAAATAAAAAGCTAACGAGCAAGGCAGTCATAGAAGAAATATAGCTTTCTTTTACTGTATAATGATCTTAAATAAAAGCCCACATGCTTGCTAGACAGCTATTTAACTAAATATCAAATTGGTTTTAGCTACCTAGTTAGCTAGTTAGCAAAAGAAGTAACTCCATAGCTAGGATTGTGATCAATACATTTCCTCCTGATTAAAATTGTGTCAGTTGACCTGTTCTTCTTATAACAGAACTACTTTTTGTACAATACGAAACTGATTTATAGTATTGAATTGCTTGTATGATATTATGTGTTTGCTATCCAGGCCCAGACACCAAGCTGATGCAGAACAGCGGTCGCACTAAATTCAAGCGTACCAGTATCGACCGTCTGATGAACACTTTGGTCCTCTGGGTGAGACACCTTCTCACTTTCATGGCCGACAGCTATTGTCGGACATGATCTCAGTGGATTTAGTGTCATGTCTGAAGGCATTCATTTTTCTCCTTGTCAGATCTTTGCTTTCCTGGTCTGCATGGGTATCGTTTTGGCTGTGGGCAATGCCGTGTGGGAGCGAGAGGTGGGCACGCTGTTTCAACATTACCTACCTTGGGATCCTTCCGTGAATGGTTTCCTCTTCTCCGCTGTCCGCACTTTCTGGTCCTATGTGATCATTCTCAATACAGTGGTGCCCATCTCGCTGTATGTCAGGTGAGGGAAAAGCCTACATGTAAGATAATGTCAACAATTTAACATTCAAATAATAATGCTTGATTTTGGAATCAAAAAGTCATAATACTAAAGTACAAGGTTATGTCATCATTTTTCAAGAATAAAGTCAAGAGTTTGACGAGTTATTAGTTTAAGTACGAAAACAGAATCAATTCATAATTTTTTGAGAATCAAGTCATTACATATTCTTTCTATTTTGCATGAATGAAGTTGTAATTTTACATAAATAAAATCGGAATATTACAAGAAAACACAAAAACGATCAAGACGGGGGGTCTCCAAGTGTTCTCTCCACGGCGCTGATGTCCTTCCGCCATTTTGAGACACTAATATGCCACAATCAAATGGAAAGAATGGAGCTACTTTGATTGGCCCTGACTGAAGTTGGCTGTGACCACTCCCACAGTGGCGCAGCACTTCCCTCTGAGCTATAGGTCAACTCTTTGCAGATACCCCATTCGCCATGCAGAAGTCCATCGCATTAGAAGAAAAAACTCTCAAGTGCAGAGTAATTTTACTCGAATGTAATGTTCCTACTATGTTGTACTTTGCAAAATTTCAATCAAAATTCTTAATTTTGTGACAAAGTTGCAATTGTATATGAGAATGAAGCTGTAATGTTATGAGTAAAAAAATACCTTTTAAAAGAAAGGAATAATTTTACATGAGTAAAGCAAAATGCAATCAATCGCATTTGGGTGTTTTTTTATGTGTGTGTATAACAGTGTGGAGGTGATCAGACTGGGCCACAGCTACTTCATCAACTGGGACCAGCTCATGTTCTGCTCCAAGTGCAACACAGCAGCCGAGGCCCGGACCACCACACTGAGTGAGGAGCTGGGCCAGGTGGGCTTCCGCAGAAAAGCAGAGTGTAGAACTAGTGTGGAGGGAGTCAATGTTTGACATTATTCTTTGAATGCTTTGGTGTTTGACCCAATTAATCTGCAACATTTTAGTTATTTTCAAACAGAAATGATTTCATTCAGGTTGAGTACATCTTCAGTGACAAGACTGGGACACTCACACAGAACATCATGAGCTTCAAAAAGTGCTCCATCAATGGACACAGTTATGGTGAGTTGACATACAGACATGCAAAATGCATTCTACCGTATACAGTACTGTATAGGACTTTTTGCGGTCAAACTTTATCATAACATCAAGCCAACAATTGTCCATTATACTTAAATATAAAACAGTACATTCTATTTCTACGTATCACATAGACATGCAAAATGCATTCTACCGTATACAGTATATGACTTTTTGTGGTCAAACGTTACCATAACATCAAGCCAACAATTGTCCATTATGCTTCAATATAAAACAGTACATTCTATTTCTACGTATCACATTTTTGTCACTTTTAGGGGAGGTAGCAGATCCATTGGGGCCGCAGCCAAAGGTCAGTATCCCCAACCTAAAAATCTCCAGTACATAAAAAGTCCCTAAACGTAAAAAATGCACATATGACTCTCAATAATATGGATTCTCTTCCAGAGGTTGGACTTCACTCCTTTCAATCTTCTAGCAGACCCAGACTTCTGTTTCTACGATGATACGTTGCTGGAGTCGGTCAAAGTGGGAGATTCTCACACTCAAGAGTTTTTTCGTCTGCTCTCCCTCTGCCACACCATCATGAGTGAGGAGAAGAGCGAGGGTGAGGTCCCAGAACGAAACACGATGAATTTGCCATAAGTGATCCATGACATTTTACCTTTTGAGTTTGTGTGTGTCCAGGAGAGCTGGTCTACAAAGCCCAGTCTCCAGACGAAAGTGCTCTTGTGACAGCTGCAAGAAACTTTGGATTTGTGTTTCGCTCTCGAACGCTGGGGACCATCACCACCACTGAGATGGGGCGAACCGTCACCTATACCCTCCTTGCCATCCTGGACTTTAACAACGCACGCAAGAGGATGTCTGTCATAGGTGGGACGGATGGATGGATGGATGGAGTGGATAGACAAAACGAAGCATGATGATCCTCAATGTTTTTGTTCGTTGTTTGTTTGTCAGTCCGTAACCCCGAGGGCAGGATCCGTCTGTACTGCAAAGGTGCTGACACTGTGTTGTTGCAAAGGCTCCGCCCCTGTAAGCAGGACCTGATCAATATCACCTCAGACCACCTCAATGTGAGTCACCAACCACAGGTTCAGTCAACCTCTTTGTGGGTGGACTCCTGCGTGTACCTCTGCTGCCATCTACTGTCACAATGGCAAAACCGCCAATGCAAACATCATTTTCAAGTGTCCTTCGTGCCAGTGTATTCAGGTTTTGCCTCTGTTTTTGGGGTTGGGGGGGGGAACTCCAGGAGTATGCCGCTGATGGGCTGCGGACACTGGCTCTGGCCTACCGGGACCTGACAGAGGAGCAATGGGAGATGTGGTCAGAAAGCCACCAATGTGCTGACAAAGAAGAAGACTTGTTGTCAGCTGCCTATGAGCAAATAGAACAAGACATGACGGTCAGTGCACTCTGTTAGACTTTTGTGCCAATTTGATATGAATCGAGTACGACTACAGGGTGTTTGTCTCTCAAATGGATACTTTCCAGTTTCCTTGAGCGAGATACTGAACATTTCATTAATGTGTAGCAGGTATGATGAGTCATGGTTCACTTAGCCTCACTGAAGTTTTTGGTAGCCAGGCCAGGGTGTAGTTCGCTATTTGCCTCATCATCTGTTTCTTGCCATAACTGCTCAAGGGAACTTCAACTTTGCATAAAAGGTGAACTTGCCTCACTGCTGCAACCGGACACATTTTCATCTTTGTCACTTCACACTGTTGACTTTCACTCTCGCTCAGACTGAAGGGTCCAGATGTCGGTGTGAACAAATTGACAAATGACAAACCGTCCAAGGTGAACTCTCACTGGGGTGTCATTTGAATGGCCGGACGGACAGACAGCTGGACAAACATGGAGCCAGTCTAAGACCAAAGTGATCAACATTACGCAATACTTACCAATAGAGCAATTGCCCTAATCTGCAACCATTATTGGATTAACAGGAGAATCCGACAATTATGACCAAACTAAAAAAAAAAGTCAGACATAAATAGGAGGACTCCAGACTGAGATTTAGAACTGAAGAAGCCTTCTGGATTAAAGGTGAAACGTCTGCAACAACCAACCTCAATTCAACTTTTTCTTATTACCTTGAGATTGAGCAGTCTTTTGAATCCTATTGAAGTCAAGCTGATTACAACTCACAGTGTGTGTATGTGCACATGTGCGTGTTTAGCTGCTGGGAGGTACCGCTATAGAGGACAAGCTGCAGGAAGGTGTCCCAGAGACCATCGCTCTCCTCTCCCTGGCCAACATCAAGACGTGGATCGTTACAGGAGACAAGCAAGGTGGGACACAAGCGGTGATTTCTCGGAAGAAAGTTCCAGGGTCCTCGCAAGTTCCTGTTTTATCGCACACAGAGACGGCTGTCAATATTGGCTACTCGTGCAAGATGCTGACAGATGATATGACTCAGGTTTTTATCATTAGTGGACACAGCGTCCAGAGAGTGAAGCAGGAACTCAGGTCAGACTTAAGAATTTACGTTATCGACGTTCTATGACACAGACAAGCCGATGTTTTCTTTCCTCTGTAGGAGAGCGAGGGAACAGATGATTGCACTGTCGCAAACAAAAGACGGTGAGAGAGAGGAGGTGGTCGAGGGATGTGGAGAGGTCTGCTTCATGAAATTCAAAGGCGCAGGAAAGCAGTCGCAATGTCCTCCTTCCAACCGCATGGACAACATCTCTGGAGATTTCGCCCTCATCATCAATGGTCACAGCCTGGTAGGTATTTAAAAGCCATATCATTAGGTACACCCGTACACTCTAAATTAATGTACGGTGTAACAGTGGCGGCCTAGTGGACGAGTGATTAGTGCGTCGACCTCACAGTGCAGAGGTCGTGGGTTCGATCCCGGCTCCGGCCTTCCTGTGTGGAGTTTGCATGCCGTCCCTGGGGCTGCGTGGGTTTTCGATGGGTACTCCGGTTTCCTCCCACATTCCAAAAAGCATGCATGGCAGGCTGATTGAACACTCTAAATTGTCCCTTGGTGTGAGTGTGAGTGCGGATGGTTGTTTGTCTCTGTGTGCCCTGCGATTGGCTGGCAGCCGGTTTAGGGTGTCCCAACTATCCAACGACAGCTGGGATAGGCTCCAGCATGCCCCGCGACCCTTGTGAGGATAAAGCAGATCATAAAATGGATGGATGGACGGTGTAACAGTGTGCTTACAGTAAACAAATCTTGTTTTTTTTCTTTTCCAAATGAACAAACGTAATTTTGCATCTCCAAACATCCAACAAAAATCATGCCCAATGACATGTGCTGTCAAATGAATCTGCAGGCCTCGCTTTCTGTCGGCGTAAAAAGCAGGATCACAGCGACGACGTTCAATCGTTTTCAATAAAAACGCAGAAAATGACACAACATACTAATTTATGATTTGAGAACCACTGGTCTGCAGAGACCGAAACAAAGCCTTCTCTCCTGTCATCCAACAAGGCCCACGCACTGGAAGCTGACATGGAGGAGGAGTTCATCACGACGGCGTGCGCGTGCAAAGCGGTGATTTGCTGCCGCGTTACGCCGCTGCAAAAGGCTCAGGTGGTGGAGCTGGTAAAGAAATACAAGAGGGCCGTCACCTTGGCCATTGGGGACGGAGCCAATGATGTGAGCATGATCAAGAGTAAGTTGGAAGGAAGAGTGCTAACAGGGAGTCAGGGAACAAGAAGGAAAAGAGAAGTTGAGGTGCCGGTGTCTACCTTTTGGCAACCGCATGCTCAACAGAGGCTCAGCAACGCCCGTGTTTTTCGACCACGCTGTTACGAAAAGCCTGGCAGACTGTGTGGCAATACATGTTGCAGTGTATGTTATGTCCTCATCGTACTGGGAACTTGTTTCTTTGACCATCTTAAAGCCTCCGTGACAAGCAAACAATTGATGCTCCCTCGATGTTGAGATAACGGAGTAACCCAATGTGTTGTGTTCTTGCAATAGACTTTGTTTTGTAAGTGTTACGTCACTCGTTTTTTTTGTTTTGCTTTGTTTTGTTTTGTCAGCATGTACATACATGCATGTGTAATCGTACTTGGCAGTAAAAAACTAAATTAAAATTTCCAGTGCATTCTGTCATTCAAGGTACAATTTGCATTAAGGTTGCACATAGGTCTTATTTTTGGGCATTGTGATGACTATTTAAAGTCGTGTTGTCTTAATGAACAGTGACAAGTGGCCTCTCTTAAAAACTGATGTACATTTGCATGCTGGAACGACATCTGATTTTTAACCTTCAACCCTGAAACCATAAAGTGCCAGAACATAAGAATCATGCTGATCCAAAATCTTCTCCTCCAGGTGCTCATATTGGTGTCGGTATCTCAGGCCAAGAAGGCATCCAGGCCGTGCTGGCCAGTGACTACTCCTTCTCCCAGTTCCGTTTCTTGCAGCGTCTTCTGCTGGTACACGGCCGATGGTCCTACCTACGCATGTGCCGCTTCCTGTGCTATTTCTTCTACAAGAACTTTGCCTTCACCATGGTGCACTTCTGGTTCGGCTTCTTCTGCGGCTTCTCCGCTCAGGTCAGAGCGGAAAGCTTATGTTTTGCCGACAAGTCTTGACTCGTGGAACTAGAACAACCGTCGTATAACAATCTCTGTCTTGCAGACGGTATATGATCAGTTCTTCATCACACTCTACAACATTGTCTACACTTCTCTGCCTGTACTCGCAATGGGCATATTTGACCAGGTATTAACACATTAACCCTTTCATGCACCCTGTAACCTGATAACATGATAAGCTGTCCACTGTAGTAACCGCTGTCCCCCGAAAGTGTTAAGCATTGAGCTTCGACAAATATTTGCAACCTAAATTTGTTTTTTAAAATCTGATTGATTTCTTTGAACTGCCTATTGTCGTCACTTTACGGTGTTTCTTTTGGCTGCTTCTCAGTTACATATATATATATTTTTTTGCCTCTTTGCATTTTAGGACGTTCCTGATCAAAGGAGTCTGGAGTATCCAAAACTCTACGAGCCTGGCCAATTCAATCTGCTCTTCAATAAGAAAGAGTTCTTCATCTGCATCGCCCAGGGCATCTACACATCAGTGGTGCTGTTTTTCGTCCCCTACGCCATCCTAGCCAACGCCTCGCAGAGCAATGGAGAGCCTCTCACTGACTACCAGACCTTTGCTGTCACCACGGCAACAGCGCTGGTCATTGTGGTGAGTGTACAGGTAAGCCGATGGTGTGAATTTTCCATGCGGGTGCTCCTCCCGGCTATATGTCATCATCAAGTGTGTTCTAACCATCCTTCTCTTGTTTTTTGTATGTTTGGGATTGTGTAGATCTCACTGGACACTGGCTTCTGGACCATTTTTAACCACGTGTTTGTGTGGGGCTCGTTAGGCTGCTACTTTACCATCATGTTTGCTGTGCACAGTCAGACACTCTTCAGTAGCTTCCCCAATCACTTCCATTTTGTAGGTCGGTCCACACTGCTGTTGCACCCACAAACACAGTAGAAAGAAACCGTAACACCCCCACCAAAAAAAATGTGTTGTTGTTTTTTTTTTCATTAGTATCTGTTAAGTAGGCGTTGAATGTTTTTGCATCAGTCTGCAGTCAAAAAGTTCAACATTGCTGTCATCAGACCGTAAGACATATGCCCACATGCATTTGGGAGCCTTAACTGTTTTTTTTTTCCCAAAACTTTGAACCAAGGTTGAACTTTTTGGCCAAAATGCATCTGTGGTAGTTAAACATGACACTGCTCATCATCAAAAGAATACCACACCGACAGTAAAACATAGTGATGCCAGCCTTTGGGGCTGTTGCTTTCTTTCCTCCCTTGGAACTTGGAAGTCAAAGTGGAGTGAGTTGAGAACAGTTTCAAATTCCAGTCAGTGTTAGCAGTTAGAAAGATTTTTTTTTTTTTAATGTTGAGAAACGTTTAATAGAACAGATGAAATTTATTATGGGTGACTCAGTGAACATGAGTTTAAATGTAATTGCTTAATTTTGTACACAGCCACATGACTCATTTTAAGACCATGTGCAAACTGGGGGAAAAAATGGACTTAGGAGAGAGCCATGGGGAACTCCGCTTTGTAACATGTGTTTTCTCCAGTACATATTTACCATTTGAGGCTTATCAATTGCTTGTTTGTGTGTTTTTGAGTATAGGCAGTGCTCAGAGCACACTATTGCAGCCAGTCGTGTGGTTGACGATTGCACTGGCAACGGTAATCTGTATAGTTCCAGTTTTGGCATTCCGCTTCCTCAAGTTGGACCTCAAACCTCAGCTCTCAGACACGGTGAGAAAAACAAGAACACTCACGTCAGTAGTGCGGCTTCATGCATTCAAATCCAAATTTCTCAACATGTGATGAACTGCAGAACCTTTCTGAGCTCGTATGGGCATTTTAATGGGTGAGCGAAGCTGTGAGGGACCTCACGCATTGTAAAAAGGCTGCAAATATTGACAAAATCAGTGTACTGTAATGACAGAAGAGGCTTTTAATGCAGCCCGTGGCCTTTGTAGTCAATGTGTCTTCACCTAGATCCCTCAGCTTGATGTGAAGAACATCCTCTTTTTTGTAGTTTTTTTTCCTTTTAAAGCAGGCCAAAGGATGGAAAAATATGTTGATGGTACCGCTGCAGGGTCCCCTTATTAAGCCTGTGTTTCTAGTCGCTGACATGCATGAGATACAGATGTCCCCTCAAAAAATATACTTTGTAGCGCACCACCAAAGTGTCACCGAATGCACATTGCAATTGTTGTGAATTTGGGTGGTCTTTTAGTTACCTTTTCCACATCTCGTTGTACTTTGAGATCATTTGAGCAAGACTTAGACGACACAATGACTGACATGTAGAAGCCAGATTCCCCCCCAAGAGAACGCATACAGCAACAGTAGTGTGGGATAAATTCCCCTGTGACAGGAAGAAAAACATTGAAATATCAGCAAGCGGACGTCTCTTGAGAGGTGAAAATGAAAGGGAAAACAGTTCAAGGAAAGAGTGTAAACATGCATACAACGTTGATGAGACATTTCAAGTATGAAAAAATGTCTTTGCATTAGTTTGATGGTACCAATCTGCAAATAAAGTGAAGCGCCCGTTTGAAAATAGTTTGCCTAAATAATCTAAAGGGTTTTTTTCCTTTTTTTTTAACTCAATATTGCGATTAGGATTTAATGTGATGATTTGTTTTCAAAGTTGTCTTCCCATCTATTGTTTAACAAACACAAGCAATACATCAATCTGTATGACAATACACAACAGTTTATTTATCTACTTCAATTATGTTCCATTACACAACGAAATCATGTCTTTTCGTGACACCTCGTTATAGAAATGTGACTCGCAACGACAAATAACACCTTTGGTTTCCTCTCTCTAGATCCGCCACACTCAGCTGATGTGTGAAAAGAAGCGCAGGCCAGCGGGCGGTCGCCTGGCATCCACCTGGCGCAGCGCGGGCAGCGTCTCAGAGGGCCGGCTGGGCGCAAGGGGCGGTTCCCGGCGGTCCGGCTACGCCTTTGCTCACCAGGAGGGATTTGGCGAGTTGATCACCTCTGGGAAGAACATGCGTCTCTCGTCTCTGGCTCTGGCCAGTTTCGCCTCCAGACATAGCTCCAGCTGGATCGACACCCTGCGGAGAAAGAAGCACGCTCACACGCCCCCCAGTGCGTCGGGGGAGTGCACTCCTGCGCTCTCTCACTCCTCTTCTGTTCTGGGGTGCTCGCAGGAGGCACCCACTGAGGTGGAAACAGTCCAAGACTCTCGGATGATTCCCACGACTTCCACTTCAGTGGAAGCTTCGGAGGATCTTCGGGAAGGAGCCGTCAGCACAGGCTCACCCTCTGTTGCCGAGAAAACCGCTCAAAAAGAATGAGAAGAAAAAATAATGACAAAAGAGGACTCAAACAAACAGAAAGTAGAAATGCATGAAATCTTCTAATTGTTGATGATACTGTAAAGCGGTGGCGGGCCGTGCGTTTGGTCCACCTCTTACTGCTAACGCTGTCATGTTGCAATTAGACAAGACATCAATACTTGCCAAAAGCAAAATGTAACAGCCACCTACATCATCTTGAGCAGTTGAGAATTTCTATTTACCTAGTAATTGGTCAAAGGCACAAAATAGTTCAATAGGACCACGCCATACTCACCAGAGATGGTTCTTGTTAAATATATTATAAGGTACAAATCACTAGCGTGAGGTTATACTCGATGAACAACCAGTCGGAGGATGTAAAAATGCTGACTGTATTGTGGGCCAGCTTGCTGGCCCTGTGAGGACAAAGTTGAAATCTGATTGGTTCTTATAGTTTCAATTGCATTGGCCAGCTCTCCTGATTGTGAAGGCCCCGGGGCAGATAACAGTGACATGCAACAAATGAAGAAATCTGATTTGACAAAAAAAATAATAATAAAAATAATTATAAAAATTTTACACCCACATACACGTCCTGTTAGCAGCGCAGCCAAGAGGAATGATGCAAAATTACGAGGACAGACTGCGGGGGAGAAATGAATACAGTTTTATGCAACTGATTATTTTCATGTGTTTTTTCATTTTTAAACCGTTATCGGTGTTTGCCAGTAGGCGGCCCACCACTCCTAAAAGGCGGCAACAGCATATTTCAAGCGAGCATATATGTATTAAGCCAACAGAAAAATGCAGCTCATTAGTTCTCAATGAGAACAACGCAAGTTATCATCGTGCCACACATCTACTCATGACTTTGGGTTTTCTTTTTTTTGTGTTTGTTTTGTTTGGTTGGCTGCATCATATTGATGTGTTTAAAGCAGCGTGATCTAAATTTGATGACTGCCTGGCTTGTAATGGAAAGCCAAGTAGAAACTCAAACAGACTAATGGATGTGGGAGATCATTTTTGTGTGTCGACTACATACGACATACGCTCTGAAATGTACGTTTAAATGTTTCGTCAGTCGTTATCAGTGAAACGTGTTCAGGCGTTCTCATGCCTCGATCGCGGTGTGTCGAGTTGTACGAGTGGTCTAAATCGATACATATCTTAAGGATTAAGCTATATATGATCTTAAACAAGACAGAAAGTTTTGGAGATATGTTTATTCAACAGCACTTGACTCCAGGAAGCGGACTGTATGGTTTCAAAGTTGGAGAAAGAAGCTGACATTTGAAAAGTTGAATTATTTGGAAATTTGGGCATGGAGATTCTGTGCTTTCATCAAGAGGAGAATTTAAAAAAAATTCTGACTCAAGGAATTCGGATATACAATTTACATGTAATGGAAAAAAAAAAACTTACAGCTACATGCTTTTCATTTGGACAAAGTGCACTCAGGTTGGAAATACGTGCTCCAAAAAATCTGGAGATAATTGTATTTACTCATGACAAATTTGATTTGTGATAGAAGAGTGCCAGCTAAGGTGAAGGGAAAAGTCTACAGGACAGTTGTGAGACCAGCCATGATGTACGGTCTAGAGACATTAGCAATAGGCAAAAGACATGAGGCGGAGTTAGAGGTGGCTGAGTTAAAGATGTTGAGATTCTCCTTAGGAGTGACAAGGATGGACAGGATCAGAAATGAGGTCATCAGAGGGACAACTCAGACAGGAAAGTTTGGAGAAAAAGTTAGAGAGGGCAGACTGAGATGGTTTCGACATGTACAGAGGAGGGATAGCAGATACATTGGTAGGAGAATGTTAGAAATGGTAGGAGACAGAGAGGAAGGCCAAAAAGGAAATTTGTGGATGCAGTGAGGGAAGACATGCAGATAGTTGGGTTGGAGTCAGAGTAGAGGATGCAGAGAACAGGGAAAGATGGAAATTAATGACTCGCTGTGGCAACCCCTGGAAAGGGACAAGCCGAAAGGAGAAGAAAGAAAAAGTCAGGAAATGTAAAAATACAATTTAAAGATATACTGTTGAGGTTTTTCAGTGAGGAAAATCTCACCAAATACGGCCGTATATGCTTCCAATTGGGAACCAAACCTCAAATTTGGAGATGCATTCTTTTCATTTGTGGGAATGCGCACATTTTGGTGATAGGTGCTTTCGATTGGGGATAAAATCTCATCAAATTTAAAGATTCCATTCCTTGGGAATAATTTTCTCGAAAGCCTTTTTTATTTTGTTTTGTTCTCTTCTTGGACAAGCGGTAACTTGAAACGGATTATTATGACTGTACAAATGACTTCACTCACAAAATATTTATGAGACAAACGATGACCCTGATTAAATCATTGCTCATGTTGATATATTACAGGACGTTGTCATTTGCTCTAATAGTGATAAATATTCAGTTGGTGTTTCACCGAGGAGGAGATCCTCAGTTTAATATGCGTGTGTGTGTGTGTGTGTGTGTGTGTGTGTGTGTGTGTGTGTGTGTGTGTGTGTGTGTGTGTTTGGAAAAGGGGGGTGGGGGGTGGGCGGATGAGTTTCACAATAACGTGTCTCAGAGGAAGTTTGTACACTCACGATACAAATTGGACTTCCAGTGCAAAGACAGCCAGTTGGGTCCACAAGCACGACTTTTTTTCTGGAGACGATGTGATCATTTTGGATTTTCGGCATTGAAGATGTGCCGTTTTCACTCTCTGCTGTGGATTTTATGCGCCGCGCCGGTAGGCAGCATTTTCCAGGGGACTTGTCCGAAAAAAGGTACATTTCCACCAAACGTTGTGCTCTCTTTTTAAGCAAGGAATTTATTTTAAGTCGAACGAGTGAAAGGATTTAACCTTCGAATATACCGAATAAAATACATACCGTCGAAGTCGGTTGTTCGTAGGGGACCGTATGAGAATGAATGTGAGCATAGTTTGATATTTTCTTCTTCTGGCCGAGAGGTTCGTGAAAAAAAACAAACAAACAAAAAAAAAAACGGGGTATTTTTAATTTATCTTTATGAAACTGTAAATGACAAGTGGAAGCTAATTGAGTTATGATTCCGAACAATTTATTTTGCATTTGTCTCCCGTTAATTTTTTTTAGCCAGTACAGCTGTTGTGTGTTTACCCTTCAAAAACGGCTAAAGGTCATTTCGTGTCAACATCTATCTCTCTTTCTCTCTCTCTCTACAAACTCTCCAATGTGAACTTACAAGGGGTCGAGGTCGTTGGTTATTCAAATAAGAGAGAGTGCATTACGAATATGGTGCACTGAAGAAAGAAATTGAGAATTTAAAGAGGAAGTACAAATATTTGGTCATCCTCGTGTGGAGGGGAACAAAATATGTCCAGAAACTAGATAAACGTATGTAATGGTGATTCTGCAATGTGCGCTTAACGTATCCAAACCTTAAATCTGTCAATCCTAGCCCGGATTTACTCTAACCCAAATCTAAACCTAGTTGTAACCTCATCCTAATTTTCAGACCACCCCAATGCTACACGTAACGGTAATTTACGCCAAAAGGTATGTTTGGTGCAAGCGACACCAAAGGAACACCATGGCGGCGGTTAAATTGGGGCCTTTCCCCAGGCGGAGGGAATTATGAACAGTTCCATGGAACATCCGTAGCCATTCGGGAGTTCTTGAGCCTTACGAACTCAGTCTTAGTGGACAAACAAATGTCACATGACCAAACATGGTACGATAGTTTTTCCTCAGTATGTGGCCTTGGAAAGTTTGCGCTGCAGCAATTAGTATAAATTAAAACAATATTCTTTGCATACAGTCTAAAAATAAACAATAATTTATACCATTGCCTTGCTTGTTCTCTCGTCAGAGGCTCCTCCCGGAGTGTTGGTGGTGTCCCCTGGAAGCAGTTTAGTTCTGTCCTGTGATGGCGATGTGAGGGTGGATGGAGCAAAAGTCAAAGCGGCTAAACGCAGCTCCGATGACACGGACGCTTCTCGTGAGATGCACACCAGCAACGGAGATTTCAGAAAAACGGATTTGAACGCAACGAAGGAAAGAATTCACGAGGAAGGAGTCCAGCGTGGTGAACAAACATCGTTATCGTTATCATCATCCTTTCCCACGCATCAAGTGGTCCGGGCGACCGTGACACCTCTGGAGGGCGGAAACGCAAACGGCAACAGGGGGACGAGGGTCGTCAAAGGGAAGTCCAAATGGAAGTGGAACGGGGAGACAGTGGGGAGAGGACACCGGGAGTTGGACAGCTTCGCGTTGGGAAAAAGTGGGACGCAGCTGTCCGTGACTTCGGTGCGGCTGAGGGATTCTGGGAATTACACTTGTCAGTACAAAGGTCAAGTGATGTTCTCCTTGAAGGTCATTGTGGCAGGTGAGTTAACACGGCGTTGAACGAATTTGTGTTTTTTTTTTTTTCCTGTGATTGCGACACCCACATAAATTCCGTTTGTCATAATATACAGCGGCAGCTTGATTACCAACATTTTTTCAAGTTTTTCATGTTCTGAGCAGTTTGGTCATGATTTTGTTTTTTTGCTTTTTGGCGTGACCCAAAATTCTAATTATCTCATGACGCTGCTGAGTGAAGTGAAAAAAAAAATGGACCAAATAAGATACTGTTTACTGAACAGGACAAACAGTCCAACAAAATGTGAACACTCGCAAGCAGCTGCTGTAGACCACAACTCACGCCCAGACACTCACAAGTACAACAACCAACTTCAGGTCATTTCACGGACAGATTAGTTTTGTCCTTTACATTCTCTTTGTTGTGTCTTACTATGTTTTTAACTGTGCACTGCTTTTTTTATTTTACGAAAAATAACACGCAACCAAGGTGGTGGTTTTGGGGGAACGCATTAATGACATCTCAATTCATTCCAGTTCGAAACACCGATTTGATATATTGTAGCATTAACTCCCATGTTTGAGTTGAACTGAGATCTCCTGCAACCACAAATCATGCACATGCCAGAAACCGGCACTGCCTGCGCATCACGCTGATGATTCAACATTGCTGACGTGGCCAAGAATCCTGTCCAGGCTTGTTTGCGTGATCTGCAAGAACATCATTGATTGCAGTTGTTCAGTACAACATGTGGCACAAATGATCTTCCCCGAGCAATGCCTTTGGGAGATGAATTACGACATTTATCATGCTGTGCGTTAGCCTGATATATGGCCGCATGATGTCATGCTTTAATGAAGTAATTGGAGGGTTCTTGTGCTGTAGATCCTCCAGAAGTTCCCAGACTGTCCTGTTCCAAAAAGTCACCCAGCAGTAAGATCCGCTGTGATTGGACGCCTCGGAAGCCATTGCCGTTACGTCCAAACTGCTCTCTCTTCATCAATAAAAGGTAAGAGTAGGAGCCACCGTTAAAGCTTAACGCACGTCAGGATGTTGGGCTCCGCACTGGTGTCGCCGCTTTAGAGTGCCTCGTTATTGTGGTGTGCAAAAGCTCAGCAGCGCCGATGTCGGAGCCATCGGGTGTTTTAAGCAAATATATTTTTTGAGACTCATTTACGGATTGTGTGGGCATAAGAAAGACTCTGGACAATTTCCACAGGATTTCAAAGTGGGAAGAAGGGCTTGATTTTCACAATTTTAAAGTGTTATTGTAAAAAAAGGAAGTGATTTTTTTTTCAATCGTTCCGATTTGGCTGGGATGTTCATAACACTCTTCCCTTTGCTGTGTTTGCCAACACTTGAACGACAAAGACGGCAATGGAGTTATTTTGCAAATGTTGATTTCCTTCAAGTATAAACGAGCTTCTCCTTTGTCTTGTTCTGGCCCAGGCCCAGTGACAGATTCCAGCGTGTTCAGTGCTCCTTCTCCTCCCAGCGGTCCCGCTGCTGGTGCGTTCTGGAGCACAACGACGACGAGCTCAGGACACGTCACATGGCCTACCTGTGTGTCACAAATGTGGCGGGAAACACCACCAGTGCCATTTTGTCCTTTAGCCCTTTGGACATTTGTAAGTCCACACCGTTCTCACCAGCTCACTGCAGAACGTTTTGGGCGGGGGTTTGAAAGTGAATTCTATTCTCCTCTAGTGAAGCCTGACCCTCCGTCAGCTGTGTCAATCCAACAGGAAGTGGGACACCAAACCAGGATGAGAGTGAACTGGACTTTCCCTTCTTCCTGGAAGTCGCAAGATAGCTATTATGAGCTTAAGTATGAACTCAAATACCAGCCCGTCGACTCGTCGCCCTGGAGTGTGCAGGTACACAACAACAACAACAACAACAACAATGACAACCACTACCGTATTTTCCACACTAAAAGGCGCACTGGATTATGCGGCGCACCTTCAATGAATGGCCTATTTTGTAAATGTTTTCATATATTGGGCGCACCGCATTATAAGACGCAATCTACAATGCATCCACTAGATGGAGCTACGCTCAAGGAAATGCCAACAGAACGATCAGTTGTCCGTAAAACTTATTTAATAAAGCAGCGACACAGTTCACTTAACCAACAGCAAGTTATAACATTGACTCATTAACGTTGAACTCTCTTGCCGCTGCTCTATTTCCGTGTTCAACCGCGTAACCGATCGCCTGAAGTTTGAACTCTGCATTGTAAGCATGCCTCTAGCGAGGGGCCATTTTGGGGTCGACATATTACTGTAATAACCATACATAAGGCGCATCGGATTTTAAGGCGCGCTGCGAGCTTTTAAGAAAATGGAAGGCTTTTAGGTGCGCCTTTTAGTGTGGAAAATAAGGTACATCTCGCGAACCTTTAAAATAAAAAAATAATAAATCAACTGGTGTCAGAAGTGGGAATATTAATGTTGAGCTCATTTCCAACAATTCCTGTGCATGCGTGTGTGTTAGCTGAAGCTAATCAAGGGCCGTCGCTCGTTCACGATCACCGACGCGATTCCAGGCGTGGAGTATATGATGCAGCTCAGAACTAAGGAAGAATTCGATGGCCTCTGGAGTGGCTGGAGCGCACCCGTCTATGGAAGCAGCTGGATTGGTAAATAACAAAAATTAAAGATTTTTTTTTTTTTTTAATTTACGAAAATCCACACGAAAGCATCTTATTGAATGGCAAAACATCAAAATGGATGTGCGGTTATGATTTTGGCGTCCTGTCAGAATCCAGCACATCGTGTTCTGCAAGCGCCAACGCTTGCGTTTCCTTCCTGCATGTTGGAGTTTTCCGAAGAGCATTCCAAAGAAAGCAGAGTTGTAAACATGTCTCAGCACACCTACTTTGATTCCTAATTGCTCCTCTTCCGCTCTTTGTTTCTCTGAAATATGTGTTTTTAAAAAACAGACATTTTAAATGTAAACCACCCTCTCAGCCATAACAAGGGTCATTATTTTTTGATGCAGTTACTATACTTGCATATATAATTACTTGTGTATATTTTCAGCCATGATTATTGTGCTTGTGTGTGATCGAAAATTCGATTTTGTGGATATTTGATATTGTGATTTATTTATTTTCATAGTTAAATTGAAAAATGACATACTGCATGATGCTAATTCATGAAACATAATCCAATTCCAATTGCTGTCCATCCATTTTCTGTACCGTTTATCCTTACTAGGGTATTGAACTGTTTTTTTTTTTTTCTTCTGTTGCGATATTCAAATTTCTTGAGATGGTGAATTTTGGATTTTCGTAAACGCTAAACTCTAATCATTAAAAGAAACAAAAAAATAAACATTTTTATAATATTTTCCCATCTTCACGTTTCATTTCAGACTCCAGGACAGAAGAGCCAATTGCATTACTGACTGAAGAAGAACTGATGAATGTCACGGTAAACAAGTTGGTTTGATTGGGAACTGATTCCTGATAGGAGTTTTTTTTTTGAAATGTTTTTTTTATTTTTGGTTGTTTTTTTATTTATGACTACAGAAAAACACATTCTAAAAAGTTTCATATCAATGGGATACACTTTTAAAGACAAGTCTGTACTGTGGCCTCACTGTAAAAAAAATTCATGACAAGACTACAGAATAATATGTGACCTACAGACACAAAATCCATATCTTGGCATTTAAAAACACTCCCAAAACCATATTCCAAATTCTTGTTTCGATTAGGTTTATCAAACGTTATGTATTGTGGTTGTGATACAGACTACAGTTGTGTAACGTAAACCCAAACAATCAAAACCAGTCCTATATGGCTCTTCTTGAATTTTCTGAAGCTAAAATTGAAATTGGAAAAATCGGACGATTTTTTCCTTTTTTTGTGTCAGACTGAAAAACTGTTTTTGTTTTGTTTTTTATAACCAATTGACAATGGAGAGAGAAAGAGAAAGAGAGAGAGAAAGAGAAAGAATCGCAAAATCCCCCTTTTAACTTTTTTTTTTTTTTTGGTGACTTTCTTTCATCTTGTAGTTTCCCGAGTATGAAGGTTCCGGCACGGACGATCCATCTGAAGGTGAGTGAGCCTTGCAGGCATTCTTCAGATCACCAAGTGTGAGACGCAGGAAGACGAGTGTTGATGTTGAAAAGTTCCTTCTGGTTAGAACAGGTAGTTAAGCCACAAAAGCACGAGGGGCGCTCAGGAAACATGGCTCAACCTTCCTTTTTGCATACACCACACACCCTAAAATGTACTTTTGGTGGTCATGGCTCTTGTGTCTTTGCAGCACTTCCCGAAGCCAGCGTCAGCCCCACAATAGTGTCGCGTCATATCGTGTGGATCTCCTGTTTGTTTGCCATCCTCGCCATTATTTTGTCCGCCTACGTGTTCAGGTAAATCTCAAATGACGACGTGGGGATACGTTACAGACCAAACCGCGATTGGTGAAAAGGTGTGCTCTCAAGAGAATTGTGCTTGCCTGAAGCTTCATTTGACACGTCCAGCTGAGATTGACTGTAAAATTGATCCCAAAACAAAAAACAGAAGGAATTCAAACTTTGCGAGCTCAAATTTGTCAGAGGGCGCATCTGCACCATGGCCCAAATTATGATTTTTGTACCACAGTGCCTATTTCCGTATTGGCTCGAATATAAGACGGTGTTTTTTGCATTGAAATAAGACTGAAAAAGTGGGGGTCGTGTTATACAGTATTCGGGGTCTAGACATTATACCCATTCACGACGCTAGATGGTGCCAGATATCCATTGAAGCGAATGCTGAACTTGAATCCCCAGGCCAAAGGATCCCCTGGCACGAAGAATAAAAATAAAAATAGCGGTAGCACGAAGAAGAAAAATAAAATAAAATAATAGTGGTAAGAAAGAAAAGAGAAGAAAATAATAGAAGAGATAACAGAAAATGGAGAAACGTAGCGACAGTCTGGAGAAAAATGGGTCGAAGATCGGCCAGATTAACCGGCAGCTGAGAAGTTATGGTGTAAACTTCAAGATGCTTTTTCTCTCATATCGATTGTTATAATCATTTGTTTCAGGTGGACGGTAATTATTTTCTGTATAAAAATTGGTGTTCAAAAAGTCTTTTTTCAAACTTGAGTCTTGAAAAAGAGGGGGTCATCTTATAATCAGGGCCATCTTATATTCAGGCCAATATGGTAGTCTCTTCCACTTGCTCATAATTGCACTGCATCTTTGTTAGTAGACTTCATTCCTGGTACTACATGTTGTACAAATTTGCACTATCAAGGGAGCACAAACAAAATCAATCATGATGTAACGGCACACCACTGAACAAACTTGTCATTTTTACCCCACTTGTTCCACTGCAGACGCAAAGAAAAATTCTTTGCCAAAGTGCACAGTCTGAGTTTCAGAAGCCAAAACAAAGGACCCGCCCAGCCCAAACCGGTCCCCCCAATAGCGCCAGAAAGTCGAGCCTTGGTGACCTTGAACCCCCCAAGTCCCAACGAAGAGCCCCCCGTGGTCGAGGAGGAAGACGAGGCGGTCGAAAATGATGCCGAGACGGCAAGGACAGAAGCAATTCACTTCAACAATACAACCTATTTCTTCACCCAGAGCGAGTGACAACAGAAAATGAACCCTGAATGTTTATAACAACACCAGCAAAAGCTTGTACAGTTTATGAGGTGTGATAATTTAGAAAGGAGACTGTTGGCCATGAATCCAATTGCTTATGTCCCACTAATGGGGAACTTCTGGCCACTATTCTGCTGTAATATTTATTGTTTATTCCTTTTACTCTGTGCTACTTTTTCAAGCTTTTTACATAACACACACAACACACACACACACACACACACACACACACACACACACACACACACACACAAACAACGAAAATGCACACACCCGCACACAAAAAAAAAAAAAAACATAGGGTAGGGAAAATGAATGATTCAATCTTTTTCGGCCTTTTTACTTTATACAGTGTCAAGCATGCAGCCTTTAAGCTACCGTGTATTTAATATACACCGCCATATTGTATCGTGAATCGATGCACTTTGTACCAAATGCTCTGTGTATAGTTCAATCAGTACCGTGTGTTTGTCAATTTTTTTTTTTTAAAGTTTGTAAAATATCAGAGATTCATGGAATTTATGTACTGTGAAAATGGAAATATAAAGATTTATCTATATTAAGGTACTTTTTGTCTTTTTTTCTTCAAAAACAAGGATTTCCTACACTGCGAGTTTGTAATTTAACAATGCAGTGCTATTGGCCAAATGAGGTAACAAAAATATGATGTCAATATTATTTAAAGCTCTGGAAAGAAATTTTGAGATTGTTACAACATGATCAGTTTCTCAGATTTTGTTATTCATAGGAATACATTGAATGTGTTTGAGAGATTTTATTACAGGTTGTACTTTTTGGCCACAATTATCTATTCGCTCCTCTCCAAAAGTTGTTTCGAGTCAACTGCAACCAGGGCCTTTGACAAGGTGGAGGGCTTTATAGTAACAGTCAGAAATAGCAGTTAGTCGTAGCGCAAAACTTTCAGGCTTCTGCTAGAAAGCAAGACAAATGTTCAAGAAACGCCTCGTATTTTGTATTTTAACTATAGAAAGCACTGAGTGAAACCTCTCTGTGAGAACTCTGATGTATGATATAAAATGAGATTTTTTTTTACACTAGTATAAAAAGAAAATGTTCCTGATTTTTTATTTTATAATCCAGTGGTTCTCAAACTTTTGAAGCCAAGACCATTGTTCGACTGGTGAGTGTAATTACCGTAACAATAATCATAAAAAAAATAGTTAAAAATGTAACGATTTAAACAAACAGGCCCATTATCGGTCTTGGAAGTAACGGTTAATGATGTACTCGTTTGAATATGTCGCTCAAAAGCAATTACATTTAAGCGTATCAATGATGATTGACACGGAAGCCATGAAGTTATATCAGGTGTTTTGCCGCCCTCTGGTGGACACAACATGCAACCTCGGGCGAGCGTTTCCATAGCAACTGCTTTTTGTGTCGTGAGCAGATGACCGCCATCGGTTTTTTCCCTTCAAGCGATTCAGCAGTAAATTGTAACCTTGATTTGGCACTTCCAGTGTCCCCCACGAGCAATAATGTCTGCCCAAAGCGGCTTAGGCAAGCTGGACGTGGGCGTCCTGAACGCCGAACAGCGGGAGACACTGCGCCAGTTCAAAGTAAGACGCAAGGCAAAACAAACTGCACCTCGTAAACAGATGTCGATTTAACGGAACGAACTTCTTCGACGCCAGATCCAGACCAGGATCGACAATGAGAAGTACCTGATGGCGCATCCCGAGGTGGAGGTCATGGTTGAAGATTTTCTCAGGTTCGATCACTTCATGAATCGGTTTCTGTACTGTAGATAAATTCGTGGCAGTGACCCAGAAATGTATTGTACATTTTCCAAATTCTGTTTGAAATATCATCCCGATGTGTGAGCCACTGTTCCCCGCATAAAAGGTGAAAGCAAATGATTTATTAAGCAATAATGTTTGATTAAAATGACTATGGACAGGCTTGAAGGCAAATAAAATTGTATGCTGTATAACTATAAATAACAACAAATATCATGATCTAATGATGGTGCCAGACACAATTTGCATGTAAAAAAAAACTGCATAATTAGGGGGATTACGTTATGTAAATACAGTAGTAACATATTTGTGTCTCTTGAAAGGCACTATATAAATGTACCGTACTGTTCAAGTTTGATATGATTATTGTTATTGTTGTTATTAATTTGTGGTAGTAGTATGTAGTTATAATAAGTGCATATTTTTTCGGTAATATACATTGTGAAATATTCAGCAAAATAATTTCACGAAACCTAATTAAAAGTCTTGTTTTTCAACGCAGAAATTTAAAAAAAAGCGACAGGGACAGAATTGTTTTTATAATGCGATGGGGATTTTTTTTTTTGTAACATATATATGCAATGTTATGTTGCATAGAAGTATACATGAGTCTGTAATTTTTAATATATAGGCACGTCTGATTGTGATGAGACAGTTATCTTTCCATTGTATCTATTTGCAGTACCGGTATCTATCTACTCAATAACTGAAAGGTGTTTCTTTTGTAGGGACTTGCTTCTTAAAAGACCAACTCACATTCGTGCATTTGCTGCGGGTGAGTTACACATAAAAATGCTCATCATAGAAAATTAATTGCATAAAGAAATGAATCAATTATCACTGTGATAATGTGGCTGCACAAATGTGCACAACCTGCGGCCGTAATCCGAATTAGGCCAAAAAGTGGGAGTCATCCACCATCGCCCGCTACAAGAACAGAAGTTTTTAGTGTAAACCAAAGGCATGGTGGAAAGTTTGTGTCCCATTTATGATGGGAAAAGTTTTGAAATGATTTATCTTGGTCTAATTTTTTTTTTTTTTTTTTAATATTCCAAAAAGCTGGCATCTGAGCGGGGGTGTGTAGACTTTTTACATCAACCGTACAGTCTTCATTTTGTCCGAGGACTACATTGGCCTCAAACAAAAAGGATGTTTATTTTTTAATCTATTAGGAGTTTCTGACTACTAATCAATATTTTCAATCATATTTTTCAGATCATTTCACCAACCCTGACCTTCACATTATTATTAACGCTAAAATGGCAACCATCAATATGGATGCATAAAAAGCTGTTTACTCATTTAGGAACCGCTTTTTTGTTGTCATGTGCTGCCACACTTCATGAAGCATAAAATGCCTTCTTGTGCAAACATGTGTTCCCTGTATTGTATTTCAAACAGCATCACTGGAGCACTGAAGCCATGTTTGTGTATGTGCTTTAATAACTTACATTGTATGCCATTGTGTCACTGAATAGGTCATTCTTCTTTAGGATTTAGTAGGCTGACAAGAGGCAAAAAAATAATAAAGCTTGTGTTCAAACCTGCATTTTTGCTCCTTATTTGCAGACAGACACTTTTTTTTTGCTACCTTGTGCCTTTTTTGAAGCTGATTTTATATAGACCAGGTGGTGACACGGCACCAATGAAACACTATTCCAAGTCTCTTATGAAAAACGAATGAAAGCTTGCAATTACTACATACTGTTGCTATTTAAATTTGAATCACAATCATTTGTGTGAAAGATATATTAAAAGTTTTTACACACACACACAGTGTTGTTTAAGTTTAAAGAAGGAATAAATACAACATAGTAAAAACAAAGGAGTTGTAATATATAGATCAGTGGTTCTTAACCTGGGTTCGATCGAACCCCAAGGGTTCGGTGAATCGGTCTCAGGTGTTCGACGGAGCCTCTGCCATGGAGGGTAAGACGCACGCGACACAACAGGTCACACGTTAATTATTTATGACACGCCCTCTTGGCCATGACTGGTTGCAGGTGATCACATGACATTGCTTGTCCAATCAGTGCTGGGGGAAATTTAGTTCGCTTAGTAGTCAACGAGTGGCTGTAGTGATAGTATGTCGTTCAATTAAAGTATACTTATCCCTTGACATTGTATTAACTTTCTTCTTGTTTTTAATAAATGTGTTTTTTTTTTAAAATACCTTGGAATTTGTGAAAAAAATATATACAGTACTTATTTTTCACGAACCAAAGGTTCGGTGAATGTGCATGTTAATATGTTATGGTTGGGTTCGGTACCTCTAAGGTTAGGAACCACTGATATAGATGGATGGATGGATGGATGGGTGGGTGCTAGCCAGGGGTTTGGTGCCATCTTAAGGCGTTTTAAGGAAGCGACGCAAACGTGAATAGGGACTTTTGTGAATCGGCAATGTGTGAGTAGCAAACTACGAATAAGTAGGGGTTCATTGTTTTTCAGGTTGTACATGAACATCCATCCATCTTCTTGAGTACACCACTATTTTTGTCTTCGAACCTCCTCAGGCTCAGCTCAGTGGCTTGTTACTACAACGAAGCTCCTGCTTTGGCTCCTGAACTTAGTTGGAAACTCCTCGCCGAGTTTGAATTCTGCGAAAACCCGAACACCAATTGGGCATTCCACCAATTGGCACCCAAAAAAGAAACCTCTACCAAACATTCTTTTAAACCTCTGCAGTTCAACAGGTAGCTTCTACTCGTGCTGACATCAAACTCCAACTGGACCGGCGACGAAGTTCTAAGCACATTGGGCACCGGTGTGGCACATTTTTATTTCGTTTTCTCCATCAACATTTGAGCATGTAAATCAAAAACCTTACTGAATCACTGATTGCTCACCTGAGACTGACTTCTCACAATCGCACACAGCTCGTTGCTTCTCAAACAATAACAGCACATTGACGGAAGTGTTTCAGACAAATACATAAAAATAAGCTCTGCTGATGGCCACCCAAGAACCGATTTTACGATCACCCGAACTCTTCTGCCGGAAGAAAGATACTCATGTACGTGTAGCTATTTTAAACCAACGGCACGATATAGCAAACATTTTAAATATGCTAATTCACAAGTCACATCATCCTTTTCAAAAGGCTTTGAGAAGGCTTTACAACTAACGCGGAACAAAAGAAGTGATAACTAATCGCTCAAATGGTACGAAATGAACTGAAGCATGCGCATGAAGTATAGTAATAGTGCAGTGATTCCCAAACACTAGTGCGTCCTGGGAAATGATAAAATTTCACTGGTTAAAAAAAGAATAAAAATAAATAAAACACTTAAAATGTGTCTTTGTTCATCTATCTATGTCAGCGACATACAGTGACAGGCAGAACAATTGAGGTCTGTGAGTAAACTAAGACGAAAATAGGATACATGTACTTTTTGTGACGTTTTGTCTGGTCGAGTGGGTTTTGAATGTAAAAAAAAAATGTGCCTCGGCTCCAAAAAGGTTGGGAAACACTGCACTAGTCAACTTTTGCAGAGAAGAAGTCAGCAGTCTACTTTGTGACTACAGTGGAACCTCCAAAGTACAGTTTGAAATTTTCCTTTTGTGAGGAATCACTCATGGCTGCTCACTACAACCAGTTTGACATCGATGATTGGGGTGCACATTGTATGGTCAGCTCTTTATTTTATTTTTCGGTGGGTAACGGTTTAAATCTAATCTGCCACATATCAAAGTGTGAGTAAATACTCAAGTCTCCTGTAAGGTTTTTCATGCAGTTACACTTGTGTGACAACTGAAAATATTTAAAGCCGATTGCTAGTTCACGCTGTCGATGTCCTGATAGAAGAGTGAGTCATTTAAGTTTTGGTTTAGTTGGTCGATTCACTTATGTTTGACACGTGTATGAGCCTTAAGAATGTTAAAATGTTCAGTAAATCATTCATTGGCAGAATAGTTCAAATGGATCTTTGACGTCTCTCGCCGTCAATAGGGGTGAAAGAGTTGACTAAAATATCGCTCGCAATCTTACGGAACGGCGACGAACGGATTGTGGTGAACTTTGAAGGATCCACCGGAAATACAAATCGACTAGCTGACACAGACCAACGGTTGGGTGTTTGCTCACTCCTAACGTAAAACATATTTGTACATGTTAGTGGAACTTTTAGATGACGACGGGCCATCTTAAAAGCAACTGTGCTGTCCTGCAACAAGCAACCAGACATTCAGGTGTTACAAAGGAAGTATTCGTTATTCAAGTCATATTCATCATCATCATCACGAGTCACAGTACAATTTCGTTGAAACTCTTTGAATGCACTCATAGTGTTTTCTGAGATTTCCTGAGGGGATTTGTGTGCGAGCGAGATAAAATTGACATACACCACAGAGCAACTCCACATTCCCTCGTGTACAGTGATTGCACGTACAGGATGAATTTGCGGTGTTGGCATTGGTTATTTCGCCTAGTCACAGATTTTGGAACTGATTGTGTTTGACATTGGAGGTTCCGCCCTGTACGATATCCTGAGTGTTACACGTAGGGGGTTAATAAGGCTTACGGGAATCATCTTTGAGTCACTGATGGCGTCGCGGTATACTCGCCTGAGTTACGTGCGGGCAGCGTGGGATTGGTTCCCATTGGGTGACGGTGTGGATGTGGGTGTGAATGGTTGTTTTTCACGATCTATGCCCTGCAACTGACTGCCGACCAGTTCAGGGTAGTCGGCCTTCCGCCCGAAGTAAAGTGGAATAGGCTCCAGCGACCCTGTTCCAGGATCAGGGGCGTTGAAAATGGATGGAAGGAATCGTTTTTGATTGTTTTACGTTGACGTGACATTAATTTGTATCTGTATCATATCTGGTTAAATTGCATACCGATGACTTTGGTGTCGGCAGTATAATCTTGCCCTCGTTTGTGACTAAATCCAAACAAAACCTGTGCTCAGGTTCGCTGGGGAAATTTTGCAGTGATCAGATTTCACAAAGGAGGTGCTATGTTTTTGGCCAAGGATGGGCTGAGCCAAAAATCCTCAATATAATAATAATAAGGCACGTTGTGAAGGTCTACTCACATCCTAGGTTGGTTTCCCCGTGTTTCTTGCATTGATAAAAGCCATGCCGTGAGTTCTGAAGTGCGTGTTGAGATCAGTGGCCCTGTCAAAGTGTTTGCTGCACACTTTACAGTTAAGCGTGTCGTCATCTTCCTGGCCGTGAGTTTGCGAGGAGGGCGATGCGGGGCAACCAAGAGAATTCTCATCAAGCTTCTTGCTGTTAACGGGAGACAACGCCCCGCCCACGATCAGGGCTTGATGTTGATCGGTGAACGCGTCTCGGACCTTGTGGGTGATAAAGAGGTGGCGTGCCAGCGACTTGCTCGAAGTGAAGCAGGCGCCACACTGAGTGCACTGCTGCCCGCCGCCCTCGACCCCGACTCGATGCTGGCTAATGTGCGCCTGGAACGTGGCCTGGTCTTCCGTGGTGAAGCCGCAGGGAGCGCAGCGGAACCCGGACTCGGGAGGAGAATAGGAGGGCGGCGCGAAGGATGATCTTAACTTTTTTGAGGGAGAGTACTCTTCGTTGTGCTCCGTCTTGGCAGCCGCTCGGCGTCTACGGCGAGTCAGCGAAGCGCCGTCATGTTCCGAGGAGCTGTCAGCCTCATCTGTGCCCCCCTGCTCAGAAGACGCCATTTTTACATTCGAAATACACTGAAGCCCACCTCATGAGGTACAACTGCTTCAAACAAGCTTAAGGAAGTCAAATTGAAACATTTTAGACTCTTTTGAAGGGCACTTCATTCAACTTGACATTTCTTACTTTGATGAAACGCCAAGATAAATTTGTCCTCGAAAACAAATAAAGGCCAATTTGTGCCTAGTGTAAACCCATAAGGTGCATAAAAAAATAGTCCCCTCATCCTTCCCACCATCATTTCCCATATAATCTTAATTATGCTAATGAGCAAAATGTTAATTACATAGCTGTCAAATCCTTTTCTAATATACAGTATATGTTTCATTGTTTACTGAAGGAGGGCGGCCCGCAAGTCCAGTGGTTAGCACATAGCAGTGCAGAGGTACCGGGTTCAATTCCAGCTCCGGCCTCCCTGTGTGGAGTTTGCATGTTCTCCCCGTGCCTGCGTGGCTTTTTTCCGGGTACTCCGGTTCCCTCCCACATTCCAAAAACATGCATGGCAGGCTGATTGAACACTCGAAATTGTCCCTTAGGTGTGAGTGTGAGCGCGAATGGTTGTTCGTCTCTGTGTGCCCTGCGATTGGTTGGCAATCGGTTCAGGGTGTCCCCCGCCTGCTGCCCGAAGGCAGCTGGCATGGACTCCAGCACCCCCGCGACCCTAGTGAGGATGAAGCGGTTCGGAAGATGAATGAATGAATGAATGAATGTTTACTGAAGAGCTTAAGGCAGGGATGGGAAAACTTGCGCTCAAGGGCCGCATTTGAGTTCTAAAACAGACAGATTGGTCAGGCGTACCTCCTGGTTCATGGCTTCCGCGCGGTGTCGAAGGTGGATGTGCTTGTCCAACATTGCTCGGCTGCTGAATGATTTCTTGCTGCCCATACAGAACCTACAAACACAAAAAATGTTCAATGTATCGATTGAGAGGAGGTCAAAGTAAAGAAATATATGTATGCATGCCAAAATAAAGTACGTACAAAATGACTTTTCTACGTCCCATAACGTAAGAAAACACTCTTTTATCCCATATAACATATTTTGGAGGGAAAAGTGGCAAATGAACACTCAAATTTGAGCTTTCAATTACTTTTGCCAAATGCAATTTTTTTTTTTTTGCATCCAGGAAAGCCTTGACATAAACGATGGCTTGTTTGTGTCTGTGGTAACAGGGCGTCACTCACTGGCAGTGGAAGCGACTTGCAAGCTTGTGTTTGTCGCGGACATGGCGTCTCAGACTGGATGCGGAGGAGAAGGAGCTTTCGCATTTGTTACAGGGAAAGTTCTTTAAGATCTAAAAGCGCACACACACACACACACACACGCGCGCGCGCGCGCACACACACACACACACACACACACACACACACACACACACACGGTGACATGAACAACAACTGCTATCAAACGAGAACCCACTAAAAAACAAAGATACATGACTTGGGTTAACAACCTTGCCATGTTGTTTAGCCATATGGCTGATGAACTCTTCCGAGTCAGTGTAGCATTCCTGGCAGTGAGCGCACTTCCACCCTGGCGTGGTGATGGTAGTCTCATCATTAACTTCCTTCTCGCCGTCTTCCCCGTCTGAACTTTCTATCTTGACCGCAGGCTGAGGACACGAAGAACCAGCCGCTGGGGTGGAGGCTAATTCTTGCTTGGATGTCTTGTGGCTCTAAAGAATAAGAAAGAAGAAATAGGGTTAAAAAGTGACCAGTGATGAATGAGTCCAATAATAAGCATGAGTATACCTTGAAATGTTCCATCAGTACACTTCTCTGAGGAAACATCTTGGTGCATTCCGGACATTTATACAAGTTAACTTTTTGAGTGGCTAAATGTGTATCGAAGTGGACGTACAGCAAGGACTTGTGCGTGAAAACTGTATCACACATCACACATTTGTAGATCAACCTGTGAGAAACAATAAACGTCGTGCTGTTAAGAGGCACATTCAGAATGGAAACGTATAAGCCGGCTGCGTGCGACGTACATGGCCTGGCCTTCGGTCAACGCAGGATGCTGGGTAGTGATGTGGCTTTGTACACTGGGTGCCGATTTGAAAGCCATGGGACAGCTGGGGCACTTGTGGAAAATGTCACAGTGGGCCTGTTGGATGTGCGTCTTCACTGAATTCAGCCCTCCAAACACCACCAGACAACTGGAGCATCTGCACAGACAAAAACAAGAGCGCGCAATCAAAGACAGACTCACTGTCAAGGCCAAACAATAACGGCAGATAGTGGAAAATTCCTCCCTCCTCCTTGCTCAGCACCTAGAGATAATAGTGTTATATTTATAAAACACAGGCTAAAGCTTCACGCAGAAAAACACCTCCCTGTTCTCTGTCCATGATGTGCCTGTCAGGTATTCACAAAGGGTGAGTTTAATTTTATTTTAGTTTTACATCACTCTGCCAGCTTCTCCTCTACTGGAGGCACTTGTGCGATGCCCCAGCAATGCCGTTCAAGAATAGATTTTTAATTGGAGGCGCCTTGTCCTTCCTGCCGCGCCGGAGCGCCAAGCAACGCTACATGCTGCACACTGCTAAGTGCAGTGTGAAAAGGTCTTTAGGGTAATGTTGTAAGGTGACTTTGAAATACTTTTTAAGTGTTTTGGGATCAATGTTTGTGGAAATATTACCGATATTTTGGGGGAGGCGCATCAATTATTCACATTTTTTTCACTTAGGTTGACTGTAAAGACTAATTGAACAGCCGGTATGGGCTGATGACATACCTGTACCCGATGCGTCGTGAAAAGTGCAAACAAGTGTGTTCCAGATGTGACTGAAAGACTTGGTGCTTGGAGGTGCCGCCGCACTCGGGGCAGACGCACGGCGGACTGCCTTGATGGATGCGCTGATGAGCTGCCGCGCTGCAGGTGTTGGGCAGCAGCATCGGAGGGGAGCATTCGGTGCATTGCTGGAGAGGAAGAAAATAAATAAAGTAGTCAGAGCTTGTGTATGCAATTCGAGAGGAAACAAAATGTAGACTCACTGTGGTTTCAGGTTGTTTGATTTCTTGGAAATGTTGGATCACCTCCTTTTTGCTGCTAAAGTGAGTCTGACATTCTGGACATTTATTACCGATGTGCTGGACAGTGTCAGATTTCTTGTTCACAGACGCTTGCTGTGGCTGCCCTTTGGCATGGAAGGTGGACTGTCCTAAAACAGATGATGACAGTGTATGCAAGGGAACCTGTTATTTCAAATACTTGTATAACCCCTTCAAAAGTATTCGTCAACATGCTTAATTTTACAATCAATTATTCCCTCAGGAAATCACAGTAAGTGAATTCATCGTTTCCAAGGTTGAACTGTTGCCATCATAAAACGCTTTTGTTTTTTTTTTTTTAAATAAAATGGTACAATTTTTTTTCCAAAGTTGTTCAGTCTGAAGGTTATTTGTATTCAGAGGTTCTGGCACAGCATCAAAAAGCAAACATATTCCAGACAACAAACAGGAGAGAAAAGCTGGACACTGACCACTGAGTTCAATCTGGTTTATCATCTGCTCCAAGGACACAGGTTTCATGACAAGGTGCGAGCACTGCATGATCAGGCCTCGCTCTTTGTGCTCCCGCGCGTGTAAAAGCAGGCTGCACTTGTTGTAGAAGGCCAGCCGCTTGGCGCAGTGGTTGCATGTCACCTCGATGCGCAGCGAACGCCGGTCGTAGTGGCGGGCCAGGCTCTGCTCCAGGGCGAAGACGTCGCCGCACTCCAAACAGCGGTAACCCTGTCAAGTGTCATGGACATGATGTGACATCAGCACTGTGGTTCACATGAGGCTAGAATATAAACAGGGTCAAATGTTAATCATGATAGGCTTACAACTGGCCACGGTGTCAATCGGGGTTCACTTTGGGCCAGGATCAAAACGGGATCCACTGTTCATCATTATAGGCTTAAAACTGGCCACCGTGTCCATCGGGGATGTTTGATTTAAATCACGACTTAAATCGAACCCAAAAATAATATGTATGTACGTCAAGCACAATAAAAATGATTTATTTCACCTTCATTTTCATTTTTTTTTTTTTAATTCGGAGAAATGGTTTATTTAAATACAGTGGTTTAGTGAAATATGAGTTGAATTTGTTCCTTGGAACCAAACACAATAAGTAAATGTCATTAACCTGTTCCAGACAATATTTGGCAAAGAAAAATAGCACTCTATAATCGCACACTCTATAAATCATACAGTTATGACATAATTAAATAGAATGTTGAGAATCAGGCCCAACTAATTCGCAACCAGCCCATTTAACCAACCAAAATTAGCTCTTTTAAATTCTGCAAAAGTGAGCAGCATTAAACATGTTGACGTGCCTTTTGTGTGTGTGTGTGTGTGTGTGTAGTGAGTTGAGTTCACTGCCACCAAGCTGTGGATTTTGTCAGAGTTACCTGAGCCGGCAAAGGAAGGCCCCACTCAGCAGGAGGCGGGGAGCTCAAGTCAGGTTTGTAGCTGGGCAGCAGGTTCTTATTGGTGAGAATCTTGTTGAAGATTTCCACCAGATTGGTCTGGCTTTTGGATACAATGGCCCCGCCGCTGGTGACTATGGAGGCAGGTCGGCTACTACACTGAGGGGAACTCTGGAGAGTCTTCTGACCCAGGCAGTGCAGGTTTATGCCACCGGGTCCAGCTGTTGAGTCGGTCATGGAGGGAAGAGGTGTCGTTTTGGCGACACTGACCACTATGGGGGAGGATTTAGGTTTGATCGTCACTGAACGTTTTTCTTTGACTGTCATTTCTGAACGAGATTGCTGGGAACCGCCCTTCTTAGATCTCGGATTATAAGCCTTTGGTGACAATTTGGAAGAATCCGGACCTTTAGAATTTGCTTTTGGACCTCTTTTAAGCGTCGTCTTCATTAAGCTCCCTGCGGGCACTTTAATTTTAACTTTGAGGGGCAACAATTCAGATGGTTCTGTTTTCGGAGACACGGTGTCAAAAGATGACTCCTCATTTACGGTTTGACCATCTCCTGCAGTCTTTCTGCTGTCATTAGGGCTGTCCTCTTGGCTTGGCTCGCTGTCCATAAGCTCCTTGTGGCTCTCCAACTCAGGGCTTTTATTGGGAAACGGGAGCCCTGTCTCACTAGGCGGTGGACTCTCAGGTGAGTCCCTCTCATCTATCACATGCTCTGGATATTTCTCATCTTGCACAGGTGCCAAATGACAGTTCTGAGGGCTCGCTGACGGTTGTGGCGATGCGAGGGAAATAGATTTCTCCTCATGCTTAATCAACGCTTCAAGGGTACATGAGGTGGCCTCAGGAGAGACACACAGCTCAGGTTGATGTCTGACGCTGTGTTTCAATTTCGGAGGCGACGGCATGACAAATTCTGGGCTTTCGTGGATCACCAGTGGGCTTCCCAAGTCTGGTTCGGAGTCGTCCTCATCCAAGTGAGAGGCATTCTTTTTGCAAACACCCCCATTGTGAGATAAAGGGGATGACGGTGCATGTGGGAGGAGGTGTGCTTCCTCCTTCTGAGGCAAGCCGGAGTGCGGAGAGGAAGGAAAAGGCAACTGAGTGGACTCCAGTTGTGGCTGGGGCTTCAAACTGGTCACATCTTCAATCATGTTCCTGACCGAATCAACCTCCATCGCATTCCCTTCGTTGTCATCGTTCAACTTCAGCAGTGAATGCTGTTGCCACGGTCCTGCGTTGGATCCTTCCTGGTCACTAGCAGCAGACCCATTAAATCTATTGGCAGTTTGGGCAGCAGTGAGATTTATCTTAACACAAGAGTCTAAAGGAGTGCTTGTAGTCTTGTCTTTTTTTCCAACATCATCTTCACAGGGTCTCACAGTGTTCATCACTATAACACTGACAGGAGGGGGGTCAGTGTGTGAGGCAAGGGAGCCTGGGTGGGATGAATTTTTTCTGTCATTAGCAGACACATCGTCCTCTTCTGGACTTGACTGTATGGCATCAATGTCGGGAATATCAAACGCCGCCAGCAAATCATCAAAGTCTGGGGTCTTCACGTCCCCCATTGCCCGCATTCAGCTTAAAACCTGCCAATGCAAAACAAGAGTTACGCAAAAGTCAACTGTTGAGGAGCTTTGTCAAATTTCCATGCACATCACAGTATGTCAAGAATATTATCATAACTGTCGACATCAAATTATGAACTCTAAAACATTTTTAAAAAGTACTGAGTCAGACTGACATTCATAAATGAAAAGGAGAAAAGTGTACATTTATTTGCTGTGGTGGCGGTCGAAATTTGTTTTCCAAGTGCAGAATGCAGATCTCACATCTGTGTGCAGGTACACTTTACACTATGGATAACATTGAGTGCTCGTGTTTAGTATGTATCAATCTTATGCTGCTTTACTCAGTCACTATTATCATGTAGAGTTTTACATTTCAAAATTTCACACCATTTCCATTTATTCAAAACACGCCAGTAAATCCTTTTAAGTCGTGGCAACTCTGACAATGAACAAATTGCATCTGTGGACAGACACTTTTAAGTACCTGTAGAAAAGATTGACAATAAAAACAACATTATTTCAGTTTGCTTTTGGTCACTGTGGAAAAGTTAATGAGTTAAAGAATGCACTTTCGGGTATTTTCCCTGCAGTAAAACATCAAAAAGGCAACATTTTGACCCAAGCCGGATATGAGGGTTAACAAAACATCCTGCCACCACTGCAGCTGGCGACACAGAAAATTATGTGGCGTTTGGTGAGTTACAATGTTGAACGTAAACTGGTAGTTGTCGGGTTAATTCAAATTAACAATTTGAACGTATAACGTAGTTTACTAGAGATGCGTTCGGCTCCAAGTGATGATTCAACAAGTGGTAGCTTCGGCTCAGAGCTCCACTTTAGCACGTTACGGCTAGCTGGCCACGCTAGCATCGGTCCTATAAAAGTCGAAAAACACTTTATGAGCGAGACAAACAGATATTGTGTCAACGTGTTGCGTTTAATGTGTGTTATATATGAATTATTTAAAGCATATAATTCGTCCAAAATCCTAATGTAACGCAGTTACCTACCAGCGAGCGTAGTCGAATCCTTACTTTCCACTCCGTCGCGCAAATAATACGTCATCACACCGCGCGACTAAAATTACCGAACTAATACGGTACTTGTGGGTTTTGCTCAAATTTAAATTTAAATACACAAGTGAGTATAGTCGTGTTACTATCTTTTCAAGGTTTACCTACTTAACTGTTTGGTCAGTGGTGGGAAGAAACGAAGTACAAATACTTGATTATTGTACTTTAGATTCTACGTATAAATTGTACTGTAGTTCTCTCAACTTTACTTGAGGATTGCATTGAATTTTCTGACACTTCATTTCCGCCCCATGTTTGAAATAGATAGCTGTGGACTCTTGACTTTGTCAAAGTAGGCACGTTACGATTGCAAGCCCAGTTACTTTTGACATACATTGCAGATATCACTTGTGACTAGTCAAAAAAAAGCTGCCATTTGTCACTCAATTCTTTCTATTCAAAATTGGCATTTCCGATTATAAAAAAAATCAGATATTTGTCACTCAATTCTTCCTATTCACGATTGGCATTTTATATATCCTCACCTTCATTTCAAGAAAAATGACATCACTTTTGCCATTAGAGATTTGTCATTGCAGATTCAGCTTCACATGTGCACCATGTGAGCAACACATCTCCAACAGAATTGTAGATATACAAACCAGTTACAAATTATACAACATAATGTGCCATTTAGGATTGTGTAAATTTATTCAACATTTGAATTGAGATGATGTATTCACAAAAGATTCAAACAAACAAATTTGTTTGGAATCTGGGGGAAAAAATAGGGGGAAGAAATAATAGAACCTTAAGGTAAAAGGTAATATTGAGACAGCAACACGAAGATGGTCGAACAAAAGCGAAACATGATCACGGTGGTGTTAACTGAGCCTATCACAAATTCCTCCCTTGATCTGCGTTATCATTTCTTTTTCTCCTCATCTTTCTTGGAATCGGGTTTAGGCCCAGTCTGCGCTGCCAGGGAGCCCATGGCGTTACGGATGGCCTCATTGTTCGGGTCAACGCCAGGAAGGTTCTCCAGGACGCTCTGAAGGAACTCTGGATCCTGCATCACGTCATAGTCTTCTTCATCCTGAACGCAGATACGATAGCAGAAGTTTTTTAATGAAATGCAAGCCAACGTTGTTAAAAAGAACAAAAAACAAACATTTACCTTGGTCTCACCAGAGTCCATGTCGGCACCAGTGTCCATATCTTCAGCACCAAACTCTACAATCGAATAGAAATGTTATGCTGACTCGGGATAAAATTATTCAGATGATAACTGGCCTCAATGCTAAATTTAGTTACATCCCAACACAACTGATGTTGACTGGGTCGTGTTTAACTTTAGAGGTTAGAGGTAACTTTAGTGCATCTGATGCACTAATGACAGCACTCAAATGACTGAAAACGATCTCTGAATATTTGGAAGTGTTCACCTGCTGCTGATCCTTGCATGGACATCTGTAGAGCATATGCAATCTGCTCGTCTTCTGTCATGCGGCTGAAATCTGGCAACGCGGGTACTGCAGATTCTGTACTTGGAACTGACATCTTTAACAAGGCGTCATCGGACTCTACGACAGAAACAAAAGACACTTGCAATTACAATTTTGAGTCTGGCTCAGCTTACATTAGGTAAGGGGCAGAATATTGCCTGTGTGCATAAAAAAGAAAGGTGGGCTTAACCTTCAAGTTTAAAACAAGCCAATAGCTCCAGTGGCAAAAATTAAACAGGTCAAGTCCACTCCCCGCAAAATTTTACATCAAATGTCCTAAAATTGACAACTTGAGTCAGATTCAAGTGTGAATCAAGTCCCCCCCACCTCTAGTTTCTGGATTTTATATTTTACCATCAACGGGGGAGGGAATGCCAGCTTCAGCAGCGGATGCCACAGTGGCTCTACGGGCTTCATCCTCTTGTCTTTGTCTTTGCTCCTCCATCGACACCCTGAGAGCCTACAAGACCACAATGAAGAACCGGGGGTAACTTTATATCAATTCAATGGGACCTCTGATATCGTCCCACTTTTTTATCTGGAGTGAAATATCTCAAAATGGCCAAAATAAGACCACAAATGATCAAAAACTCAGTGATACGATGTGACACCTTTGTGCTGTTCTCTTACCAGGGCCAACTCTGGGTCTGCACTGGGATCCACTCCAAACTCAAAGTCACTGGCACCCAAACCCAACGCGGCACCGCCTTCTCCGGCGAGGATGGGTGAGGATAGCAAAGCATCCGCCAGACTGGGTCCCGGAGGCACCGTGACCAGATGGGAGCCGCTGCCCTCTTTCCCGTTCAGCGTGTTGATGAAGACCGTCAGCTTCTCGGTGTTCATTTCCTGCCAAGAAGAACCGCAGTGAGCTCGTGTGGTACAACACACGGTTGCAAGGTTTTGCGTCAATGTTATTGCAAATACCTCTTCTCCAAAGTTGATGATATCCACGTTCACTTTTTCTTTCTTCAGGCGTTTTGCCATTTTGACCAGCTTGGAGGGGGGAGAAAACAAATCAACTTGTTATTTAGAGAGCATTAAGGCAAACAGAACACATCAAGACGTAAGGACTGCTGTATTTCAACATCTTTTAATGTAGAAAAATATTTATTGACTTTTGTTTTTATTTTACACCCATAACCCTTTTGAGGAATCATTACTTAACATGCTTACTGTTTGGAGTTGGAAAAGAACGCAACTGCAGAGGAAAACAGCTCACCTCTTTCTCGTTGTCCTCCACCGGGCTGCCAACGAAGGCAATGATACGCATCTTGTGGTTTTTGCCCTGTCTGTGCTTCAATGCTAACTGCAAAGATGAGAATCAAAACAATAAGAATGCAAACAGAAGAAAAGCATCAACTGACCGATTGAGCATGTTCCTATGGCATATGGGAAATAAAGTTAATGTGATTTTTGCTCCTGAACTTCAGTGTACAGAGTCACATTTGTGTTTGTGGCGCATTTTTTTAGTAACTCCAAAAAAATTTCTTTCTTTGAAAGTTACAAGAGCACCACAACTTTCAAATTTAGAATTAAAGTTGAAAAACGAACTGACTCAATTTAAATTCAATACTGCTTATTTTCTAATGATTGAGAGCCACATTAAAAGGATGAAAGAGCCACAGGTTGCAGACCCCATCGTGTATGGTGTAAAAATGTTGGTAATGACAAAATTAAGTAGAATGTATTATTTTTTTAAGGATGTGCATCATAATTTCTTGCTTCAACGCCCATTGACATCATGGTCCTGATGTGCGCACCTTGACCAGCAGGGGGAAAGTGATACTTACAAAATAAAAGAAAATGCACTCTTCTAGGATCAGCTTGTATTACCGGTACAGTAGTTGTTTTTCACAGAGGATAAAGAATATATGCTCATGAGTACTGTTAAATACTCATGACCTGGTACGAAATGGTGGAGCGGTGTTTGGAGACCACTGGCTTAGACGAAGCGTCAGAATGCTATAAAATGAAAAACTCACATGTGCTACCCTGATGCCAGTACAGAAGCTGATGTTTCCACGAGGCTGCACAGCATGCAGTTTTGAAAGTATCCTTCCTGTGTCTGGAGTCAGTGTCGTCAGTACTTCACAGTTGCTGCGCAGGACAACAAACACCAGGCACTTGTTTCGTTCATAATGTCATCAGTTTTAAATAAAAAGCATATTCGGTGAACTGAAATGTCGCTCACTTTGCCATGGTGATGAGGCCGACGTTGTTTTCGGGGTTGCTGCGAGTCTTGGAGTGACAAACGATATTAACTGCATCCTGCTGAGCTTGCAGCCTAGTGGGCAGAAAATCTCCATTGCGCATGTATTCACTGTTGTCCACACTGCAAACAAACAAAAGGGACATTCAAATGAAAAAGTAAATTCATGATTAGGAATGCAATATATTTTTCATTTGGTGTTTGATTGTGCCGAAAGTATGTGATACAAAATAGTCATATATTTTTAAGACACTAAATTTATAGATTTATGAGCTGAGTATGAGAAAAGTGTTTATAACTGAGACACTGATGCTCGAAAATTAATCTGAACAGAGGCTTTGACAATGGCACTAGCTTCTGTCTCGGAGCTAATATTAGCGCTTTGAAATTCTCTTTTTTGTTGCACAAACCAAAACAAATAGCGAAAAATAAGGTCCCATTGTTATCGTAAATAAATAAATACTAAGTTTGCCATCGGTAATTACATAAAATGCCAAGTCAGTGACACAAAAACATTTTTTTATCTTGCTATGCTCCGCGTTAGCGTTGGGAGAGTGACTCAGGAAAAAGTCCAAAATACAATATTTGACTCGACAGAACACGTTTAGTATCGAAATAAAACTGAAGCGGGTTGAACAATGGGTCAAATCATTTTTCTCGTGGCATAAAATAGCAATAATTGTTAAATTCAAACTCGTTTTGCCATCCTTACCAAACCATAGTACTTTCCAGCACCATCTTGAAGTCAAGTCTCTTTCATACGTCATTGTGGTGCATGACGGGTAATGTAGTTTTTGAGGTAAATGTGAGTTCGCGAAAGAAAGCACGCTTCAGCCAACTGGCGCCTGGTAGCGACAAAATCATCCCTTTTAAGGAGACCCCCAAAATGGCAGGTTTGAAATCTGTTCAAAGCAAATTACAGCAAAAAAAAAAACCAACAAAAAATGACTGCTCACTTCACTCAGGCAAGTTTCCTAAATTCCTGAAAATCCCTTGTAAAAAAGAGAACGCTGGATGTCTTCTCTTTAGCAGCTATATAGACCCATCTCAAACCTTATCTTCTTAACCAAGAATTTCAAGAAAGTGGATTTTAATCAACCCCGCAAAATCTTGAATTCAAACTGACTTTTGAATACATTTTGATGAATTCTAACCAGGTTTCCAACCTTCATCACAGTACAGAAACAGTACTTATTAAAGTACGAAATGTGGTGTTAGGTGTTTGGTCGTTGTTTGTGTGAAACACAATGAGTTGCCTTGTGTATGAAATGTGCTCTATAAATAAAGCTGCTTTGCCTTTGTTCAACCAGTAATTTTGCATTATCAAACACAGCCAGCCAACACTGTAGATTGGTCAATAAATTGTCAAAGAAAATAACACCCACACCAGCAATATAGATTTGTAAATAAAATAAGAAATAACAAATTGTGACGTAGGAGGTTTCGGCCCATCCCAGGGAAATGCTATTCCATTAGATGGCAGAAATTCATCTTCCCAGATTTCACACTGGGTAAGTAAGTTGTGAGTAAATTGAAACGAGATCATTGATTTTTATTGTCCTTTACGACTTCCATAAAAGTGGTGTGCCGTGAGATTTTTCTAAAATAAAATAGTATGCCTGAGGCTCTGTAAGATATATATGATACAATAAAATACATATTTATTTATATAAAGCTTTCACAACAGCTTCAGCTGTAACAAAGCACTTTACAGAACAGTTAACTGTTAACATATAATAACAAAATAATCTAACACAGCACATAACATAAGACACAGACCGTCATGCAATCTTAACCACTTTTCCTGCATACGCTTTTGTTGTTTGAAGCAGTTCTAGATGAAAGGGGAGAGAATCAAAGTGTCCTTTCACCAGTGGATTAGAGACGTCATGCTGAAAATGTGCACGTCTGCTGCAAGCTAAGTTTGAAAGCAAACAAGAAGCTGTCGCGTCCATTGACGAAAAAAGAGATTGACTCACATCTCCTGTCCCATGTAAATCCGCCTCAATTCCAAGCGGCAACTCAGCTTTCACTGTAGACAAGGACACACAAACACAGACATTATCTGTTTGGATAACACTGATGGCACTTAATAATGCAATCACACATGGATACATCGGTTTTAGAATAGCTCTTCCTGGAAAGGACGGGCTGACACTGATTTATAATCCATTATCTCACAAGGAGCCTTTAGCCTTTGTACTTCCGATTTGTTGTATTCAGTAGCTGCACATGGCCCAGCTTGGTTTCAAAAGAAATAAAAACTGCGACTTCGTCTACGAATTAAAAATTGGTTGATGGATTGGTTTCAGTGTGTTTAACACATTAAGGTAGAAGAATGTCAAAGCGTCTCTAGCATACTTCCGTTTTTCTGTACGTGGCCCTCGGAGGAAAAAGGTTGGATGCCGCCAGTTTAACACCTGTTATGTCATCATATAATTTTAGTTTCCTAACTTGTGATCTACATTTGCTTTTTTTTCCTGCGTCTTCCGTGTCTCCTCATGATGTCATTGTCAACCAACCAACTCTCTCGAAACCCTCACGTCTTGTCCAGGTGTGCCTCGTTTTCTCATCACTGTGTTTGTATTTAATTCTGTGTCTTCCATGCCATCCCTCTGTGACTATTGTCAATCGTCGCATGTGGCCTGTCGCAGCGAGTTCCTCAGGTTTATTTTCTGACTTGGTGAAGAACAGAGCTCTTCTCAAATTGCATGATTAAATCCAGTATGTGAAGCATTAAAAATCTTTATACATTGTAAACGATTCATGCTCAATGGTGTGGTGCAGTGATAAAATGCTGACCTTCTTTTAATTTCAGATGGAGAAACTCTTGGTTCTCATGGTGATGCTTGCATCATGTTGTGCACGCACCAAAGGTGAGTATCCATGTGGTCACGGTCACCCCAAAAAATGTTAAGCGGTTAAGATTAAAAGTGGGGTTGAAACACTGTGTTGTAAATAATACAATGTAGGATGCAATGAGCAGGGTTGTTTTGTGTTTTGTTTTGGGGTTTTTTTTGTAACAAATGCATTATTTCACTTGAGGTGTGACATTTGGGTTCATAGTCGGTCACAATGACTAGTGACTAAAGCCAAAGTGTCCGATAAGCTTCTGATCTCAGTTTGTGATGATTAAATGAACTGTGTGTCTTTCGAAATCCACTGTTGTGATGCCTTTTAATCCTTTGTTTGTGCAGATCTTTCTGGCAAAATCTTTGTGTTCCCCAAGGGGACAGCCAATGATCATGTGAAATTGATCACACCCAAAACATCCTTCAGTGCAGTGACTGTCTGTCTCAGGTAAAGGGGAATCAGCTGTGACCCTCTTGCTTTCAGTCCTCACCTTCTGAGGCAAAAGTGATTAAACACAATGACCAACCACGGTTGCTCAGCTAACACTGATCACGACACATGTATTTTATAGGGAAGTCAATAAAAAAAGCCTTTACAATATGTTCTAATGTGCCCCCCCCCACTCGTCTAAACATGGTATTCATTTAAGATTGTCTTTGTGGAATTTGAATAAATTAGAAAATTCATCTCATTTTTATTTTTTTTTTTCACCAAATGACAATGACAAACCACGGTTGCTCAGCTAACACTGATCACGACACACCTATTTTGAGTTCGGTCACGTTTGCAAGCTGAACCACGACTGGTCCATTCCTGAGTAACAGTGGTGTGATAATTCAATTAACAGCAAGTGACAAAATAGCGCTCCCATGAAGCAGGAGATAAAAACTGGGGTTTAATTCCCCTCCAAATAATTAGAGTAAATACCGGTAGAATTCCAGACTCTAAAATGAAGCTCTACTGTCAGTGTATACATTACCAGTGTTGTCTGAAGTATTTGTGCTTGATGACTTGCTTCTGGTGTGTCTACTCAGATTCCTCACAGATCTGACCAGGAACTATGTCCTCTTCTCTCTGGCCACACCGGCGCTCAGCAATGATTTAGTAATCTTCAAGCTCCAAACGAACAACATGAGAGTTCACATTCGGCAAGGCGGCACGGACTTCCTGTCGCTGTCTCTTCCTCCCAATGCCTGGCACACACTGTGCGCCACCTGGGACTCTGAAAATGGCATTGCCCGGTTGTGGATGGACGGCAAGCCCACCATCAAGAGGTTTATCCATTCAGGGCAGCCCATCACGGGAGAGCCTAGCATCATCCTCGGCCAAGAGCAGGACAAATATGGGGGGGGCTTTGATGCCTCTCAATCCTTCATTGGCATGATCTCGCGACTTCACGTGTGGGACTATGTCCTCTCTCCAAAGGAGATTCGACGCTACGAGGAAGACTCAAACTTCACCCCTGGGAACGTGCTCAACTGGAGAGCCTTAGACTATGAAATCACTGGCAGTGTTTTGGTGGAAGATGAGCTCACTTTGTAGAAGTCTGAAATTACACTTAGGTATTAAACTTGGATTTGAAGATCATGTCTTGACTTTTGAGTTTTTCTTGTTGGAAGGCAAGATGGCCTACTAGAACAGTTGAATTTGATTTTTGGGGTGAATCACTGGCCCTCATTGGGCAAGGTGCTGGTGGTGGTGGTCCCCACGTTGACTTGAACATGAAAAATATTCCACAAAATATTTTTGGAGATGAACAGGAATATGAGAAATTGTGGCTAGTGATGGCGGGATGAAGCCCCGTGAATGTATCGAGTCATTTGGGCCAATTGAATTGGAGAAACTCGGTTTTCATGGTGATGCTTGCATCTTATGCCGAAACCAAAGGTAGGTAACAGTGTGCATCACAAGCGCACACCCAAAAAAGCGTGCATAGGAAGGAAGATGGAAAAAGTGGGGTTCACTGTTCAAAGATTGGTTTGTACAATGGGCGGTCATGAGTTTGCACCAAACAAAACTTTTTTCCGAGGCGGTCATGAACGCCTCTTGAGTCGAACGGAAGAAAAGGCACGGAGATGGACAAAGACGTACCTGTATTTGTTGAGACTGTGAAACCCATTAATAAAGTGTGCGTTTTAAAAAAAACACCACAGCTCCTTTTTTCGGAGCTGCAACAAAAACTTATTTCATAAAGCAGTGACACAGTTCACTGAACCAACAGCAAGTTATAACTTTGCAAGCATGTCTTCAAGGAGCCATTGGACGGGGGGGGGGTGCAACATATGACCGTAATGACCATACACAAGGCGCATCGGATTTTAAGGCGCGCTGTGAGCTTTTAAGAAAATTGAAGACTTTTCTGTGCGCCTTATAGTGCGTAAAATATGGCACTGTATAATTAACGCGTCTCTGCATAACCCCAAATAGTTTTATTGTTCTAGTAGGCTTTTTTTCAGTCTTGCTGCAGAACCAATTGCCCTCTAGGGGAAAATATAATACACTTTCTGTCGGGATGAAATATATCTTTTACTCTTTGAACATTTTTCATGGGGAGGACGCGTCCTCTACAAAAGTTGTGAATGCAGTATTTCAACTTTTATTGAAAACGGGCAACTTTAATTCCTATGGTATAGGTAAATTCCTCTACATGACCTCTTGCTCCACCAAAATGTTGCCAACTACTTCATAGTCGAGAGCTCTCCAGTTGAACACGTTCCCAGGGGTGAAGTTTGAGTCTTCCTCGTAGCGTCGGATCTCCTGTGGCGAGAGGACGTAGTCCCACATGTGAAGTCGTGAGATCATGCCGATGAAGGACTGAGTGGCGTCAAAGCCTCCCCCATAAGAGTCTTGCTCTTGGCCCAGGACTGTGATCGGCTTGCCGTTGATGGGTTGCCCTGAATGGATAAACTTCTTGACGGTGGGTTTGCCGTCCAACCACAACTGAGAAATGCCATCTTCAGAGTCCCAGGTGGTGCACATGGTGTGCCAGTTGTTGGGAGGAAAAGACAGCGACAGGAAGTCTGCGCCGCCATTTCGAGCATGCACCTTCATAACACCGTCATTGTTTGTCTTGAAGAGCACAAAGTCGTTGCTGATCGCCGGTGTGGCCAGAGAGAAGAGGGCGTAGTTCCTGGTGAGATCTGTCTTGAATCTAAGTAAACACGCCACAGTTTAGTGGTGGTGGTGGTGAATATTTTACCTTTTTTTTAAGGAGGCTTCAAGCAATTTCTTGCCAGTCCTAGTTAAAATTTACTGTCAAACTAAATGGTCAGAAAAACAGACAGATACAATACACACGTGCATGTATTCTTTATCCTCTGCATAAAAAAATATCACTGCAGCTGAGTGTTTTTCTACTGACTACATGCATAGCTTAGAAATATTTAGCTCTTTACATTTGATTTCATTTTTCATTCTTATTCACAAACTAGTGAATGAACGCAAGCCAGAGGCCGCTGGTGATGCCGTGGTTACCTGAGACAGACGGTGACTGCACTCAAGGATGTTTTGGGTGTCATCAGTTTCACATGATCTTTGTTCGTGTCCCTCGGGAAGACAAGGACTTTGCCAGAAAGATCTGCACACATCAATAAGGATTCAGTTAAGGTGCCGGAGCGCCAATAAAAACAATCATACTAACCCAACTACCCTTTGCATTGTTAAAGTGCTTATTATCGTGATGACTGTATCGTACTTTTTCAGAATAAAAGTCATTTGGAAAAGAAAGACTGATAAAAAGGCAAACCATGATTTGTTAAAAATGTGACTTGGTGAATGTTTTCACCTGACTATTCTACCAAGATTGAATTTTTATCATGACAAAAAAAACACGTAAGTCTTAGTTCTTTTTGGACTAGGATTTTTTTTCTTAAAAAACAACAACATTATGACGTTCTCTCAAATGCTACAATCAACTTTTTAAGTAGTTTGTATGCTAGATAGGTTTAATTGACATTTGGATAAAGGGCTCTGCCTTACCCTATAAGGCAGAGGTCCCCAATTTTTTTTGCCCCACGGACCGGTTTTATGTGAGACAATATTTTCAGGGAACGGCCTTTTGAGGCCGGATAGATACAACAATATAATATGATATGACCTTTCCCCTTCCCGAAAAACTTTACAAAGACGTTTATTTTTTCATGCGGTAACCTATCACGTGACCGAGAAACGCGGATTCACCTGCGTCAAGAGCGACATAATGTAGGCTGATATAACAGAGAATCCGGTAATTTTTCAAAATAAAACATCTTTCAGGTTCCGAAATGAATAAAACGTAAGGCAATGTAAGTTATTTATTCTTTCTGTGCGGCCCGGCACCAAATGGCCCGTGGACCGGTACCGGCGGTTGGGGACCCCCTACTATAAGGGGTGCCTGCACCCAAAAAATAAAGTCTTTACATGTGGGAGTCTATCACCATCTGCAGGTGGCTGCCAACCTAACCACGGTGAAAGTGCAAGGAGAGAAAAAGCAGAGCGTGTTCCTCTTTGGCTTTGATTTTATCACCATCTGCAGGTGGCTGCCAATCTAACCACGGTGAAAGGGCAAGGAGACAAAAAAGCAGAGCGTGTTCCTCTTTGGCTTTGATTTTGTATTATCACTTTGCTGTGCCGCAATTCACGATACTTTGCTCGGCCGTAACCGTTGCATTTGGGAGATTATAACATCTCGTCTACTGAAGGGTTTAACATTTTCCTTTTCCACCCCTAATCTTAAAAAAGAAGTTTTGTTTGGTGCAAACTCATGAATTCCGATACTTTGCTCGGCAGTGACCGTTGCATGAGGGAGATTATAACATCTCGTCTACTAAATAACATTTTCCTTTTCCGCCCCTCATCTTAAAAAAGAAGTTTTGTTTGGTGCAAACTCATGACCGCCCATTGTACAAACCAATCTTTGAACAGTGAACCCCACTTTTTCCATCTTCCTTTGCACGCTTTTTTGGGTGTGTGCTTGTGACGCACACCGTTACCTACCTTGGGTTTCTGCATAACAAGATGCAAGCATCACCATGAAAACCAAGAGTTTCTCCATCTGAAATGCAATCAGTTTTGCATCACTGTACTACTCAAAGACAAAATATTTCTCCATATTGTCATCATACAAAAGCAATATCCTGAGTTTTATTTTTTTAAGCAGCGAGCGCAGTTAACTTCTATTACCTCGTCTCGACTGTGCAGCTTCGAGCAGAGAGGTGAGCTCCCTTTTACCAGTATTTATAGGGAAACTTGTTTATTTAATGACTAAGCGTTCTGTACTTCTGGACTTGAGTCAAAAGTTTTTAATTGTGCAATGTAACATGCACACTGTGGCCAAGTTATACAAAAAATGAACAGATGTCCCATCATGACCTCTGCACTCTCAGTCAAACACTGAAATGGAAAATTTTCTCTTTTGATGGACTGGAGAGACTGACGGAGGACTTTGTGGACTGGTGCCTTCAGACACACACCAGATCAACCCCAGGAAAATTAAGCAGTTGGTTGTGGATGTCGGCAGGAAACAGTCTTCACCTGCACCAATGAACATCCAGGGTACGGACATAAGAGAGGGTGACCTCCTACAAGTACCTGGGTGTTGTTCTCAACAATAAACTAGACTGGTCGAATAACACGGCACAGTTTTCCACAGCTGCGGAACTCTGCCCATCTTCCGGCTCAGGTTGAACTTGTGCTGGACAATGTCACACAGCTTGTCGGAGCCGGGAGCCGATGTGGTTGTCCGGACCTGCTGCCTTCCTCAACTTCATCTTCTCCAGTTGGTTCCTCAGCTGCGCTGTCGTGACAGACAGACAGGCAGGAAGGAGCCAGGAAGGAGGAGTCACGTCTTGTCCAGGTGTGCCTCGTTGTCTCATCACTGTGTTTGTATTTAGTTCTGTGTCTTTCACGCCATAACTCTGTGACTATTGTTCATCATCACATGTGGCCTGTCATGGCGTGTTCCTCGTGTTTATTTGCTAACTTGGTAAATAATAGAGCTCTTCTCAAATTGCATGATTAAATCCAGTATGTGAACCATGAAAAAATCTTGAGACATTGTAAACCAGGGGTGTCAAAGTCAAATGGACGGAGGGCCAGATAAAAATTTTTGCTGCAAGCCGAGGGCCGGACTGATCGAATGTTCATTGAAATTTTTAAAAATAACCACATATTGTTTATTGAACCAAATTTAATTGACTGAAAACCTAACAAATACATTCCAATACGGTCAGATAAATAAAGCAACATTTTTTTATGGCTGTGTCAGTAAACTTTAATTTTCAACAGGCACAAAAAAATTTCCTGTGTATAAAAATCCCCATAACATGAATGAAAGAAGCCGATATTATTCAAGGCACTATCACTAGTCCATATTTTCTCTTTTAGCAAAAGTAGGCTAAATTTACTTAAAAGAAAAACAAATAATAGTGCAGTAATTTTCGATCATTTACTCGAATAAAATATTTTTAAAACATAATTGGATTGAAATACAATAAAATAAAGTGCAAAAATGTATAAACCAAAAACAACACTTTCTTCAAGAAGTAACAAGCAGCGAAAGCAAATATTGTACTTTAATTTTTAAACTTGAACTGAGTAAAAACTCTTAGTATGTGATTGCACAGTATATTATAAGTAATATTCACTTCTTTGAGGCTGAGGCTGATACTCGGTGGTGTCTTAACTTTTCTACAAGTTCATCAATATTTGGGGTCAGGCTCT